>NW_006204428.1:153647-219769 GCF_000334495.1 Tupaia belangeri chinensis | reverse complement strand
AGAAAGAAAGAAAGAAAGAAAGAAAGACAGACAAAGAAAGAAAGAAAGAAAGAAAGAATGAAAGAGGGGGGAGAGAGAGAAAGAAAGAAAGAAAGAAAGAAAGAAAGAAAGAAAGAAAGAAAGAAAGAAAGAAAGAAGAAAAGAGAGAGAGAAGAAAAGAGAGAGAGAAGAAAGAAAGAAAGAAAGAAAGAAAGAAAGAAAGAAAGAAAGAAAGAAAGAAAGAAAGAAAAAGAAAGAAAGAAAGAAAGAAAGAAAGAAAGAAAGAAAGAAAGAAAGAAAGAAAGAAAGAAAGAAAGAAAGAAAAATATCCACCAGCTTGAGACGTAGCTGAGCAAATGGGTAATGAAACAATAGGCAGCATTCAATGTGGGGACTGTGATTATGTGGTATCCTCAGAAAAAAAATGCTTTTCCCAATTAAAGCAAGGAAAAAAAGACAAGTACTTTGTAAAATATTTATATATTACCAACCGTCACACCCACCCTGAACACACGCATTTATTTTTCTATGTACAGACAATAGAAGGGACTCCATGTTCCTACCATCTGTACAGGGACTTCAAAAAGCTCATGGCAAAATGGGATTAAAGTATGACTTTTGACACAGATCCATTTTGAAATCCATGCACAGTCATTCATATAGGCATTATCCATGAACTCTTTGGCAATTCCTATTACTACTGTCCTCGGGCTGCACCCTAGGACACCACTCTTTTGGAGTAAGCTCTTGCTCTACATCCCAACAGACCAGATCAAAGTGGAGTCACTCATGCTAACATGTCACATTAAATTGAAGCTTTAATGAGGCATATAGAGCCCCCAAATAGACCAGCTTTTCCTAAAAACAGGAGATTCCTGTTTCCTAAGTTACTGCTATCAGGAAATAAAACTTATGCATAACTTATGGTTTTCTTAGGAATATGCACCTGAGATGGATCAAGATGTCACCTGGACTTTTTGTTTTATGAACGTCCTTATTAGCAAGATATATATCTTCCAGACTCACTGTCCCCACACTTCAAGATTAAGTACAGTGACTCCAGGTGATCATGAGGTCCCTCTGCTTCCCTTATCGTAGAATGTAGACAGTCTCTGCTCTGCAAGACTCCATGCTCTTTCCCCCTTCTCATTCATGACTTTCACCTTTAAAACCATCCTGAAATCCGATCGTGTGTACAGTACACATTATCCAGGGCAACTTGGATTTCAGGGTCTTTTAATTGCTAGAGAGAGAAAGAGAAAACAAGCAGTGGGGTATGGTCACATTGCAATCCCCTTTCCTCAATTTCTCCTTCCCATCAGGATTTTGGGAACACATGCACATATGCCTGGCATGTTTTTCAAGTTGCTGGGGCCAGGATTCATGTGGTATCCTCAGAAAAAAAATGCTTTTCCCAATTAAAGCAAGGAAAAAAAGACAAGTACTTTGTAAAATATTTATATATTACCAACCGTCACACCCACCCTGAACACACGCATTTATTTTTCTATGTACAGACAATAGAAGGGACTCCATGTTCCTACCATCTGTACAGGGACTTCAAAAAGCTCATGGCAAAATGGGATTAAAGTATGACTTTTGACACAGATCCATTTTGAAATCCATGCACAGTCATTCATATAGGCATTATCCATGAACTCTTTGGCAATTCCTATTACTACTGTCCTCGGGCTGCACCCTAGGACACCACTCTTTTGGAGTAAGCTCTTGCTCTACATCCCAACAGACCAGATCAAAGTGGAGTCACTCATGCTAACATGTCACATTAAATTGAAGCTTTAATGAGGCATATAGAGCCCCCAAATAGACCAGCTTTTCCTAAAAACAGGAGATTCCTGTTTCCTAAGTTACTGCTATCAGGAAATAAAACTTATGCATAACTTATGGTTTTCTTAGGAATATGCACCTGAGATGGATCAAGATGTCACCTGGACTTTTTGTTTTATGAACGTCCTTATTAGCAAGATATATATCTTCCAGACTCACTGTCCCCACACTTCAAGATTAAGTACAGTGACTCCAGGTGATCATGAGGTCCCTCTGCTTCCCTTATCGTAGAATGTAGACAGTCTCTGCTCTGCAAGACTCCATGCTCTTTCCCCCTTCTCATTCATGACTTTCACCTTTAAAACCATCCTGAAATCCGATCGTGTGTACAGTACACATTATCCAGGGCAACTTGGATTTCAGGGTCTTTTAATTGCTAGAGAGAGAAAGAGAAAACAAGCAGTGGGGTATGGTCACATTGCAATCCCCTTTCCTCAATTTCTCCTTCCCATCAGGATTTTGGGAACACATGCACATATGCCTGGCATGTTTTTCAAGTTGCTGGGGCCAGGATTCAAACTGTGGTGAGTTATGAGAGATCCAGCACCCCTGTGCACAGCATTTAACCACTGCACTACAGGACCAGCTCTGGTTCCTGTTCTTATAAAGACACTATGTTGCTTTCTCACTCTCTCTCACTCTCACTCTCTCCCTCTCTGGTCAAATTAAAATAAATAAAGTTAGGTAAAATAATTCTTTAAGGAAAAAAAAAAAGGGACCAGCAGGTGGCATGGTGGTTAAGGGCACTGGACTCCCCCATGGCTGACCACGGTTCTAGTCCTAGACCTGGCAGCTTGCTTTCTCACTTTCTCAATCTATCTCTCTGTTCCTCTCTGGTCAAATTAAAATAAGTAAATAGATAAATAAATATATTTAAATAAAATAATTCTTTAAAAAATAAAAACACTAATCCTATGGAATCAGGGCCATTGGCCTTATAATCTTATTTAACCTCGATTACTTCCTTGGAGGCCCCATCTCCAACTATAGCCACACTGAGGGGAGTTAGAACTTCAACGTATACAAGCCAGTGGAGAGAAAAGTAGTGAAGTACAAATATTCCTGTCAATAAAACCATCCAAATGCTAGATGGAAATGGCTTTCATTCAGGAACAGCCTACACATATTTCAGAGGGAAAAGACTACGGAAGAAACATGCAAAGGCTGAAACCTCCAGACAAAGCATTCCCTAGTGACAGGCAGTATTCAGATAAGGCAGAGTCACAGAGACCGTAAACTCAGGTACCTCGGGGGGGGGGGCCGGAATGTCAAGTAGGGAGAACAACAAAGGGAAAGAAGGGATATGACAAAGTGACAGGAAAATATCAAAGGGCCCCAATATTTATGTATCTTCAAAGTGTTTTGATTATATCTTAGCACTTTAGAATTATAATAGACTCTAGAGGTCATCTTATTTAATCTGATAATTTTATACATGAGAAAATAAGGCCCACAAAAACCACGGTAACGACCGTGAGTTCCTGCTCCCTGCATAGGACCTTTCCATTATGCATCTCTTTACCTTGACTGTCTCCAGAGACACCTGGGTTGACAAAAACTAAAGAACAGAAACTAAACTCCATTCAACCTTTACAAAGACTGGTGCAATCAGCACCCAGTTTTACAGTTCATTGGTATTGCAAAAAAAAAAGAAAAAAAAAAAAAAGCTGATGCTGTCAACATAAACAGGTAACAGAAGACGACAAAAGAATTTTACTTGCCCAACCCAGGAAGAAAACCCTCTGGCAAATGGCGGTCAGGTGATTACATTTTCTTTCTTGTTAACGATCTTTCTCTCTTAGAACATTTCAAAGCTAGAACTCAGAACTATCTTTTTTAGCAGGACTACTTTATGTCCTTGTTAGGGATGTCACCAAGACAGCCTTTTACAAGGCACCTACAGAGCCTTGTTTCTATGTGTGTGTGTGGGGGGGGAGTGGGGGGGAACCTCCAAGAAGGACAATAACATTTTAAATACTTTCCAAGTGTTAGAAAACTAGGAAAAAGAACACTCTGAATTAGCTTCTGAAAATGTGCGATTAAAATGGCAATCTTTTATGAAGTAATTACTAAATACATTTTTATAAAAGGAGCCTAAATAACTTTTCAAATTGTACGATTTGCAATATAAATAGTTGAGGAAACCAACTGAAGTAACTGTAGTAGAAACTAGGGTGTTTCATTCATGATCTTGTGTTGAATCAAAATAATAAAGGAAGAATATCCAATATATCAAAGATTTTCAGGCTGATTTCCTGTTTCTGATATTCTGGTTGGGTGAAGGGGTCAAAGGAGATAATTAAATGCAACTATTAAATTTGTAGAAAAAAGTTGATTGTTGCCAGAATAACAAATTATTAAAGATGGTTACTTCAAAAATAAAGTTCTGGGGGAACCAGCAGTTAGCGTAATGGCTATGTCGCTGGACTCCCATGTAGTCGACCGCGGTTCACGTCCTGGACCCGGTGGCTTAAAACTCACGCCAGGCGCGTGTGCATGCATGCCCAAGATCCCAGGAGGAGAATGGAGGAGAAGGGATTGCGGCATGACCATCCCCCCTGGGGGGTGATTTCTCGCTTTCTGTCTCTCTGTCTCTCTCTGTCTGGCGAGCGCACATGCACTATAGCGAAAAACCTCTCCAAAAAAAATAAATAACAAATAAAGTTCTGGTATAATAACACTTGGCTTGCGTTACTTTTATTAAAGATTATGAGAAAAAAATAGGATATAGTTGAAACTCATCTGGAGAAAGTGTATTACAGCTTGTTTCAGTGTTATGATCAGAGTTGTTTTTGTTTTGTTTGTTTTTAGAGAAAGACTTTTACTAAAGGGCACATGCACTCACTACAGTGACAGAAAGTAAGAAATCACTCCCTGGGGTGGATGGCCATGCCACAATCCCTCTCCTCCATTCTCCTCTTGAGATCTTGGGCACGCACACACACGCACCTGGTGTGACTTTAAAGCCACCGGGTCCGGTACTTGAACTGCAGTTGACCTCGTGGGACCCAGCAACCTAACCATTACACCATCTGCTGGTTCCACAATTACAGATTTTTAAAGTATATACTGATGGGGCTTCAAAAGCTGCTGGAATGTGGGACCAGCAGTTAGCGTAATGGCTATGTCGCTGGATTCCCACATAGTCGACAGCGGTTCGCATCTCGGACCCGGTGGCTTAAACTCACGCCGGGTGCGTGTGCTTGTGTGCCCAAGATCCCAAAAGGAGAATGGAGGAGAAGGGATTGTGGCATGGCCGTCCCCCCTGGGGGATGATTTATCGCTTTCTATCTCTCTGTCTCTGTCTGGCAAGCGCACGCACCCTATAGCAAAAAACTCTCAAAAAAAAAAAAAAAAAGCTGCTGGAATACTAGATTCTAAGGACTCCTATTCATCTGTGGGAAATCAATGACTGTTTACAAACTGTTTACATATTTTGGTTAACTAAATAAATTAAAGCAAAATTATGGACAAGTATAGGATAATACAGAAGATGGATTTCTAAAGTTGAAAGTAGTTTAGTACATAAGATCTCTAGTGAAACTGTTTTGTTGATAGCATATCAGCTCAGAATTATTCTGGACAACTATTTCCAAAGTGTTTACCTCACTCCAAGATCAAAGCCTGAAGTTCATCATACACCTAGCACTAAGGTTCTGGGGTTATAAAAATAAATAAGATTTATGTCATTAAGGAGAGTGAAAGCTATTCAGGAAAGCAATTCTGAGGTAAATTGATTGAAACAAGGTAACCCTAGAGCAGGTAAGGGAAAAGGAGCAGAAAGGACAATTGACAAAGCAAAAAGACTGCTTTTGGGGGACCAGCAGTTAGTGTAATGGCTGTCGCTGAACTCCCATGAGGTCGACCGTGGTTTGAGTTGTGGACCCGGTGGCTTAAACTCACATCAGGCAAGTGTGCGTGCATGCCCAAGATCCCGAGAGGAGAAAGGAGAAGGGATTGCAGCGTGGATATCCCCCCTGGGGGGTGATTTCTCGCTTTCTGTCTCTCTCTCTTTCTGGTGAGCGCACGTGCCCTATAGAAAAACCTCTCAAAAAAAAAAAAAAAAAAAAAAACTGCTTTCTGAAAGGGTTAAAGTTAAAAAAAAAAAAAAAGACTGCTTTCTGTAAGTGGTTAAGTTCAAACTTATTTGAGCAAAGTTTTTAAAATTTTGAGAGTAAAAATTACCTGGTCAAGAGGATGAGAAGAAACACATGAACAAAGGCAGGGACGTGAACAAGACTGATATGAGTCAAAACTATACACAGATAGGTGTTCCTCTTTAGGACAGAAGTCTGACTGCTTTTTCCCCATTTCCAAAAATCCCTTCCAGAAGGCCTAGGGTGAGTCTTGCCTAACATTAACAAATCATTATGGCCCAGTTGATAACATCCTGCCCCTGGCACAGTTACCTTTCAATGGGTGAGTCAGGCCCACACATGTTAACAGATCATTTTAACTCAGTGATAACAGGACCATCCCTACATTCTGTCCGGGACAGTATCTTACGAAGTATACACACTCCTTTACCTCTATTAAGGCAGTTTACTGATCCATTCCCAAAACACAGAAAACCAACCTATACCCTACAAGCCTCCAGTTCCAGATGTCCTACCTTTTTGGGCCAGGCCAATGGGAAAACTCTTTTCACTAAATTCCAAACCTTGTCCTTCACTCTCAAAACCAAATAAAAGGAACCCCTGTATCTGATCACCTGGAGAATGGTACATTTGCCATTCTCCTAGGCTAGTCACTCACATTCGTGTTTAGAAATAAACTGCATTAACTATTATTCCCGCAGAGTTGGTTATTTCCATCAGAACTCTATCTCAAAAGTAATTAGATTTGAAACTGAAGAGAAACAAAGACCAATCCATTGAAGTCTTTATATATTTCATAGATCTTGGTCCTATACTTCTGATTACATCAAGACTTAGAAGAGCTTTAAATAGGTTATTTTTTAATCTGACTTTTTTTTTTTTTTTGAGAGGTTGTTGCTATAGGATGTGTGCACTTGCCAGAAAGACAGAGACAGAGAGAGAGACAAAAAGGTAGAAATCACCCCCGAGGGGGGATGGCCATACCACAATCCCTTCTTCCCCATTCTCCTCTTGGGATCTTGGGCTTGCACACACACGCCCGGCGTGAGTTTAAGCCACCAGGCCTGGGACTCGAATCGTGGGCGACTACATGGGAGTCCAGCGATATTGCCATTATGCCAAGTAGAAAGTGAACTGTGGGGACAAAACTAACAGCAAGATGGACTGATAAGAAAAATATTGAAAGAAACCACTAGTGCTTTGAAAATAGCACCATAAGCAACCAACTCCAAAACTATCCCAGTAAACTACTAGATATGAAAAACAAAATAATCAAGGCCTACAGGCAAAATACAATTATCAAAGTCAAAATTCTTAAAATGGTCAAGAATGGCTAGAATCAGGTTTTCAAAAGCAAGGCAACAACTAAGTAAAATCTTCAAGGAACTCGAGGAAAGAAATTTTCAGGAATTTTATATCCAGGAATGCTTTAAGTACTGAAATTATAGAAAAAGTTTAAAATATGTAAATACTCAAGAAGACAGTATGGGGACCAGCAGTTGGCATAATGGCTATGTTGCTGGACTCCCATGTAGTCGACCGCAGTTCAAATCCTGGACCCAGCGGCTTGAACTTGCACAGAGTGTGTGTGTGTGTGTGTGTACATGCCCAGGATCCTGAAAGGAGAATGGAGGAGAAGGAATGGTGACGTGGCCACCACCCCCCCATCTCCGGGAGGTGATTTCTTGCCGTCTGTCTGTCTGTCTTTCTGGAGAGGGCACGCACCCTAATGGCAAAAACCTCTCCAAAAAATAAATAAATAAATACATTATGTAAGTGTAATTCCTGAGGAATCTATTTGAGAAAGTATTTTCCATAACAGGACAGGCAATAACTATCTTAAGTTTCATTACAATCTCTGTTGCATGATCTTCTGATAGTTTTCTTTTTTAAACAATTTTTTAAGACGTTAACAACAGTCGCATTGGTCCTGAGACTAAGTAGATAAGGGAACTGAACCCTTCATGGCTAACTGTGCAGTTGGAGTTCTGACCCCGGCAGCCTGAAAACATGCCAGGCATGTGTACGTGCATGCCCACAATTCCAGCAGGGCTGAGAAGGATTTGCTGTGTGACCTCAGTCCACTGTGGGATGCTTTCTCCTTTCCTTCTCCATCTCCATCTCTCTAGCGAGTGCACATACCTGTTAGCAAATTTTTAAAAATAAAATAAAACCACTCCACAGCCACATTCTTACTGGGTTATCAGGAAAGTCATGGCACATTTTTGCATAGAAAAATACATAATGACTTTCCCAAAGACACATAAGCCATAGTTCGCCACGCCCAGAACTAACTGTTAAGAGTCATTCCAAAAGATAATGGAGGACCATTAGTAAAAGAACTGAGGCATTTATGTAATTGTGGAGTTAAAACAAGGATGCGGACACAGGTGGGAGGATAGCATGTAAATGTTACATATTCTAACATGTAAACAATGTAATTAAATAAAATGGGAGGAGGGAGACAAAAAGGAAAATAGGGTAACATCACCGATAATTCAGATAACTAGAGTCAAAGGACAGAATTTAAAAGTGACAGGCACGATAGGAAAAGTTAAGTATGAGAAAGATCTCCACAAGATACAAATATAAAACAAAAGCAGAAAGCCAATAGAACATACGAACCTTCTGAATATAAAGAACAGCAGCAAAGCAACAAAGACACACTAGGTGGCAACAAACTGAATAAGTAGTAAGTAATTCTGACACACATTTTGACTAATATGGTCAAAAGTGAACCCAAATACATCAGTCATATAAAAAATATGAATAGGAGCCAAACTTATTGTCTAGAAGTTAAGGAAGCCAGATTCCATATGGCCAACCTCACAGCTCAAATTTGGCCCTAATGGCTTGGAAAAAATGTTGGACACATGTACATGTGTGCCCCAAAACCTAGCAGGATGGAAAAGTAGAAGGAATTGAGGAGAAACCATGCCCCCATTGGGTGGGGGGCAGGGGGAGCTTTTTATAGAGACCAGCGAGCGGTGTACTGGTTAAGGTACTGGACTCCCACATGGCCGACTACAGTTTGAGTCCGAGACCCAGCAGGTTGAAAATCATGCCGGTATGTGTGCATGCATGTCCGAAGTCCCAACAGAATAGAGAAGGGATTGATCATCCCTCGGGGGAGGGGGGGGGTGTGATTTCTCGCTTTTTGTCTGTCTCTCCAGCGTGTGCACATACCCCATAGAAAACAAGCACACATACAAAACAAAAACCCACACTTCTCTCTCTCAAAAACATAAATAAGTCAATAAATAAATAAAGCTATATGATTATAAACACTGGCTAACGGGGTGGATATTCCCTATCTAGATCGTAAGATGCTAGGTCCCAAGACAATGTCTTTCTTCATCTACATTTCCCAAGTCTAGTATAAAAAAAAAAATAGTAAGGAGAAAAAGCACAGAAATTAAAAGAATCATAAGATCCTTAATTATTTATTTATTATTATTTTAATTTGACCAGAGAGAGAGAGAGAGAAAATGAGAAAGTAAGCCCCACCAATTCCAGGAGTCAAAGTCAAAGTCACCAAGTGCAGTTGACTATGTGGGAGTCCAGCACCCCATGTCACCTGCCAATCCCAAAAATAAAAAATTTTTAAACTAGCTAAACAGAGTTTGTTCACAGAATTTGTTTATGTACTGGGGTCATCAGAAAAGTCACAATGTATTTTTCCTGTTTTTCTATGCAAAAATGTATCTGACTTTTCTGACAACCCAATAATATTCCATATTTTCATTTTGACCAAATCTTCCAAAGTAAATTTTTAACAGCATATTAGAAAACTAGACTATTGAAAATTTAAAGAATCACTCCACATGTACATTTATATACTCATTTTGGAAAGTCATTTTTTTAAAGACTATTACTTTAATTTTGTGTATTTATCATTTTTAAAAAATTTGACCAGAGACAGAGAAAGAAGGTGAGAAGGCAGGCCACCACGTCCAGGACCCAAACTGTGGTCAGCCATGTGAGAGTCCAACACCTTAACTACCACACCATCTGCCAGTCACAAAAGTCTTATGTTTCAAAATAGTCTACAAAAGAAAAATTTCAAAAATAAGCTAGATTAACAATAAAATTTTGGACACACTGCAGTTAGAACCCAACTTTATTGTTACAACCAATTTTTATTTACAGAATATAAATCTCTTCAAAAAGATACATTCCTTCATTTAATCAATGGTAAAAAGCCTTATTAAACAGAAATAACGCCTGAATATCTTAAACAGAAATACAAACAGCTTCACTAAAAGTTTAGGAACATATAGTAAAAATGTATTTTTACTTAAGCAATTACATGAATGAGGTTGTTTTTAATTTTCTTCACTGGCAACCCCATTTTATCCGAAGAACAAATTTTGCTTAACAGTGGGGAAAATGTAAAAATTAAATTCTAAACATGAACATATGCAACAAAAAAACAGGAAGTATCTTCATCACCAAACAGATTAACAAAATTCCCAGACACTCAGATACTTTCTGAGGCATCTCAAAACACCTACATCAAAAGTTGCATTCATTTGAGAGGTATCAGTACATTTTCAGTGCTGAGACTATTTGTAGCACTTACAGTATATACAAAGCAGCATTATACTACTAAGGTTCACATTTGATAAACACAAATTTTTACGTTTTATGTCACAATTTCCCAATGCAACATACAGTGAACGCAATGACAATTATTCATTTCTTCCATCCAAAACTGATACAGCAATTACCATTTAAGCACATGGAATAATGCCATGTCTTCTTCCTTATAATAATAGTATATTTTAAAATTAAAATACTTCGTATCATGGAAATTTGACCTAGCTGTAGAAAGGCTCCTAAGTATAGTCGAGTCAAAATTTTTTTCTCTTGTCAGATTCCATTAACTTATAGTTAATTTACTACAGATAAATACAGGAAACTACTTCCAATTATTAAACAAAAATGACAGTGTGTTACTACCTAAGTAGCAGCACACCACTACAACCATGGCTCTTTTGGGGTCATTTCCAGCTCATGGGGGCTAGTTTACATGGATATCATTGGGTTTCAAGTTATCTCTGAAGGTTCCTTTATTAAGAGTTTGGAAATTTAACTAATGGAACACTTCTAATTCCAATAAGCCAGTTTTCTTACTCACATTCAAATACAATATGTAATATTTTCAGCTTTTAAATACAATATGTAATGTTTTCAACTCTTATTAAGTATCTTGTGTTTTATTGAAATGAAGAATGGTTTTCAAAATATCATTAACAGTTAAGATATTAATCAAACACTTGGGATTAAGAGTATTTTAGTAAGCAATTTTTGTAACTTAGAATAGTTATAGGATTTAAAATGAACACAGATATAATGGTAATAATGGTATTTTAACCCTGCTGTTTTGTATCAGTAGTATACTAAGTGCATAAGGTACACAGTAGAGAAAGAACATTTCAGAAAAAAAAAAAAAACTACTAAAAACTTGAATTTTGGATGCTTCAAACACAAAAGGGTTTATCCTACTTCTAAGCACTATCATTTTTCCAACAAATTATTGGATTTTCATCCCATTTCAAATTACAATCCAGAAATGAACATTTTCAGCATAAAAACTGTTCAGAAAAATCTAATCCATTATGTAATGTATCTTGTCCATTTTAGTTTTCAAGTATTCAAGTAATACAAATCCAACTATTTTATTTTGCAGGAACACATTTACAGACTGAACTTCAAAAACAGGGGAAAACTCATTTAAAGTAACTGATGTATTCTTCTAGTCAAAGACATCGAAAACCCAAGACATAACACCGTA
This sequence comes from Tupaia belangeri chinensis, assembly GCF_000334495.1. Taxonomy (NCBI): domain Eukaryota; kingdom Metazoa; phylum Chordata; class Mammalia; order Scandentia; family Tupaiidae; genus Tupaia; species Tupaia belangeri. The sequence goes on along the minus strand of NW_006204428.1, from coordinate 208,048 downwards.
ATCACACTAGTGGTATGCAATAGCCCCGGGGAGAAAGGTGATTCAATATAACTAATGCCTTCTTTTAAAAATTATCAAAAACAACAAAGATTGCCTTAAAATGTAATTAAATTCCCAGTAAGTTAACATTCTAAAAATCTAATAAACTAAAGAAAAAAAAAAGGCAAATCAATTTTGAAATAAAGATAAAGCTGCTTTACCACATACGTAGTTCTTTTTCCCTATGCATAATAATTACTAGCATTTGCCCTCTGTGTGTAAAGTAGTGCTAGCTGCTGCCAAAACCAGCTCCCCTACTGTCCTAGCATAAAGCATTGTTAACTTTGTCTATAAACTAAATGGCTGATTAATACTAAAAGTTTAAATCTGTCTTACTTTGTAATGTAATATATTAAAAGCTTTATTAAAAGCAATTTAAAGCAGAAAAATCAATCTGATAGTATACTATGAAAAAAATTCACAAAGTGATACAGACAGCGTCTGTGTAATGTAAAAAAGAATTATCTGTATAATTTTGAAAGTGGAGATTTGTAACTTTTAATTGAGAGTGTTTGAAGGACTTTTTTTCTTCTTTAAATCTGGCAGCTTTAGTAACAACTATTTATGAAGTTAAAATAAGTGTGCAGAATTGTGCAGAATATGGAAGTAGCTGTCACTTAAAGATTCTTACATCTTTCATTCTCTTATTACGGACTACTTAAAGTTTAGAGACATCAACTGATATATGCTTAAGTTGAACTAAGAGCAATTACTTGTCCTATCTCTGGTATACACAGGATTTAGGATTCACATTCAGATATATAAAATTTCAAGGTTTCTTTTCTTTGTAGACAAACCCTGAAAATAGGAAAAGGTAATACTTCAGTTTGTAATTTGTATTTTAAACTCCCCTTAGCTAAGAATCATGACTCAAAAACTGGAGCTCTATTATTACTACAGTGTATAAATTTACACTTCTAGAAATCTAACCTCAAAAAAACGAATACACAACTGAAAAACAAAGGAAAGTCTTATTAGGCACTGAGAGGCTAAATAAATAAGTACTGACAGTAACCAAAGCTGATAAACCTTATTTCCAGTTCCTGTTATCTCACTTTGCTGCCAGAACTGTTGGCTATTTCCCGTCTAAAGCCAACGAGCTGGACCATTTCCTTACAGAAAAATGCCTACAAAAAGAGAAGAAAACACGGAACAAGACACAATCTCATATGCAAGATACAATTCACACTAATTTACAAATTTTTATTTACACTGTTTTATATACATTCCAGGCAGACCTAGTGAATGAGTTTTGTGCTCCTTCTGATCTTAGATGATCAGGAACAAACAGTATGACACACTACCACCTCGCTTTGATGCCAGAAAATGGTGGTAGCATGGGGTTAGGAAGGGGGAAAAAATATCAAATTATCAGTGGTCAGGTAAGATCACAGAAATATAAGGGGAGAGGAAAAATTGAGGAATTTTGCTTGTTAAAGCATCCAGGCCACTCTGGTCTATTGACTAACATTGAATATACATGAATGCCACTTCTTAACTATTTTTATATTTACAAATGAGCTTACTATCAGTTGAGTTATTAGGTAAGGCATTCAAGTTCCTTGTTAACATAAAAAGGCAACAAACATCTCAGCAAGCCAGAGGACAAATTTAGATGGTTGATTTTACAGCACTGTTGACATTTATCTTCCTTTAGAATCCTTTAAATGGTCAACATAAAGGAAAGCATCTTTGAACCTTACTGCTAGCCTGCACCATGATCCCAAAAACCTGCATAGGAAGTAGGAACATCACAACACCAAAATCTAGCCTAAGAGTAGCAGTAATAGCTTAAGTATCTTTTGTTCCCAAGACCCACTGCATACTTTGAGGGCTACAGCAAGAGTTTTTATTCCTGGTCACATTCAATTCTACATGAAACTCTCAGGAACGCTTAACAACAGTGTCACGGCTAGCCGGCATGTAGTCTACCAGCAATGGCTGAGTGAATCTCTATTCAAAATTGTTTGAAGTAACAATATGGAGTAAGGTAGAAAAATGATCTTCTCTCCTCCCACAGTTCTACAAGATGAAATAGCTCTTTAGAAGGCAGAAAAAAAAAAAAAAGAAAAGAAAAGAAAATCAAGAGTATTTCTTATCTCACCAAATACAATTTTCCAAGTTGACACTCACATTACAAAAAAACCATGAACTGCTTAATTGGTTGCATTCAGTTAACCAACTATGCAAAATTCTACTGATTTTATAGTAAAATGGTTTATTTTTTTAAAAGTGAACATTTATAACACAGGGGAGGTAGAAAGCAAACCTTGGTCTAACACTGTCAAAGATACAAACATACTTTAAGAGTCTACTCATGTAACTAGAATTTACCATTTAAAATGGCTTGTAAGTGTTTCTACTTACTGTATTAGCTTTAAACATCTTGAGATAATCCAAGTAGTTTAAAGCACTTGTCTGAGAATATAAGTCATTGAAGAATACATCAGACTCCCCAGAAGATTTCTCAGAGGATAGATTTGTAGTTGCATATTTTGAATATGCAGATCCATTAAGCCAACTTTGTACATGGGCACTTATGTGGCCAAAGTGCAAAGCTTGTCAGACTAATTTTCTAAGTAAAGTTAACCATGACTGCTCCATTCCACACAGCCGACTTTAACACTGGAAGCCTACTTACCTATCTCAAAGACCTAACTTCTTTCCATATAGTAATTGCCTCCCTCTAATCTCTAAACAAAATTAAAAATAAACTTAAAAACATGAGAAAAGGAAACAAAACAACAGAAACCCTCCTACCATGAGTATTTCTGCTTAATTCACATTTTGTCATGTCAGATTTTAAGTGTACAAGATCAATGTTCTAAATGTTCCTTATTTAATTCTTTTACCACCTAAGTAGATTATTCTCGACTTACATATATCAATGAATCATTTGCTATCACTCTTAAAGACATGGAACCAAACTAAAACATGAATGTATAGAACTACAATGTATGGAATGAATCTGAACAGGTAAAAAGACTGAACCTAAATGGCATTTTCTTATTTCCAGCTATGGTAACTTTTGATAATTGTTTCAAAAATTAAGAATGCTAGTGACTGTTTAGTAAACAAAAACAGAGCATCTTGATAAATGAAACAAAATTTTTGGTTAGGAATAATCTGATATAGTAAAAATTTTAAAACCAGCAACTTAAATGACCATATTTAGCATTTACAGACATTATTTAATACAGATTTTGGTATTAAATCATACTTATTCCAAGATTATATGGTAAGTATTTATATTTATACTGCCAGACTATGTAGACACAGAGGGATAAGTTACATTACCCAAAAAAAAATGCTTTCCAATATTTAATTCAAAAAGATACACCACCAAAGGAGATACTAAATGTATTTTAACCTCCTAAACAGGCATTTTTATATGAACATTCTAAGTTACCTACACCAGTCAACAACCGGCATTTCAAGGGTAAATGATTCACTTTACTTACAGTGCATCGAGATGAAAAGGTTACATTGGACAACTAGAATGCTTACTAAAATTAATCTTATTAAAATAAAAAAAAATTCTCTGGAACATTTTCATTGCTTACACTCAACAAACAGATGAAACAGATGAAAGCAGTCACAGCATCAAGTTAAACAATAAATAATTTACATATAACACAGATTAAATTATCAAAGAAAGGCTTAAACTGACATCTTTATACCTTCTGCAGATTTAACCAATTTCTAATCCACCACATACTGATAGCAGTAGGTATATTTCTTGACATCACTCAGTCTATTCAAAAAATAGATTGGTTGTTTTATAGGCATTATTTATAAAGCAAAATAACCGAATTAAATAACAGAACTTTAACAAATGTTGGCTTTTTGGAATTTCTTAAGAAAAGATTCACAAGCATTGCTCAGCTACTTGAGAATAATTAAATCTCTTCTTTACTCAGGCACTTTTAATGCAGTAACCTCAGGCTTCATTTTAAAGTACTGGTTAAAACGAACAATTGCATACCTAGTGAGAAAAGAGAATAAGGACAAAATTAGCCAAAGCTGAAAAACGTAATCCTTCTTTTATTTTCCACTCACCATTTTAAGCTTTTTTTTTTTTTCAATTTACTATTTTCAAAGACCATACATTTAGTTTATTGCACCACCTACTGGACACTTTTCCAATACAGAGAGTATGGAGAAGTATACTAATAGGTTTTTCCTTATGGACCAATTACTTGATCAAATATTTGTAGCTTTCACAGTATTTGATTGAAAAAGTAACCTCAATGTCCATATGACTTCTAAATGTTAATCCAAACAAAAGCAGAGATCAATTTAATGCATATACTAAAATGAGACTTACCCAAGGAAATCAAACTCAATAGTGGAGTACTTGGCTTGAATCAAAGCCCACAGTCCCCAAAAGAAATGAGAAGCCTTAAAAGGAATGAAGAAAAATCAAAATTATGAAAATGCTTTATTCTGTAAAACAAAATTGTTAATTGTATCCTTTTCATTAATTCCACACACCAATTTCTTTTTTGCTGTTCTTATTATTATATAAAGTATCTGAAACACAGGCAATACTAATGCACATAGCTTCTGAATGGCAATACATTTACTTCTGTCCATACCAAGAGAGGTTAGGTTATGATAAATTATAAACACTTAAAAATAGAGCTCAATTCTTGTAACATGCTTTTTTTTGTATAATGCAGAGTTCAGCATCGGTAGCACTGATTAGATGTTGGTTAAGTGTTTTTGTTTGTTTTTTATAGAATTATTTAATTTTATTATTTATCATTGTCATTATTATTTAATTTGCTACAGGGCACATGTGCTCACTGGGGAGTGTTAAGAAAACAAGTTGCCAGGGGTCTGAGACTCGAACCATGGTCAACTATGTGGGAGTCTAGCACCTTAAGCACCATACAACCTGCTGGCTCTCTCCCCACTTAAATGGTTTAAAAAATAGCTGTTAAGGGACCAGCAGTTAGTGTAATGTCTATGTCACTGGACTCCCATGTAGTTAACCGCGGTTCGCGTCCCAGACCCGGTGGCTTAAAACTCACGCCGGGCGCGTGTGCGTGCATGCCCAAGATTCCAAGAGGAGAATGGAGGAGAAGGGATTGTGGCATGGCCATCCCCCCTGGGGGGTGATTTCTCGCTTTCTGTCTCTCTGTCTCTCTGTCTGTCTGGTGAGCGCACGCGCCCTAAAGCAAAAACCTCTCCAAAAAGAAAAAAAAAAAATAGCTGTTAATAGACTTTTCTAATATATATCATTAACAAAGGCCTCAGTTTTTTCACATAAAAGCAAAAAGAAAATCCAAATCTCAGAAATACTGGATTGTTGGAAATGTCATAACATTTTTGCATAGAAAAATGCATCGTGACCTTCCCAATGACCTAATACATACATTTACATGTGAGGAATGTCTAGGGGTAACCAACACCTAAAAACAATTTTACTGGCTCAATTCTACATATCTGGTCCACAGCATAAAGTAACACAACTTTACTCATATCAGAAAAAAAATGGGCCTTGGGTCCTAAAGGGAAATTACTAGGTAATTAGCAACTGTAAAATAAAATAATTATATGTGTGTGCTTATATTACAATCTTATTTTCACTTAAACATGGTAATTTAAAATTCTGGCAACACTAATAGGATTTCACTTCCCAAGAAAAACCTGAACTGTTATAACTAGAAATACTCTAGGAAAAAAATAGTCTTAAAGAAAAGGCTTTTGTTTCACTCCAGGTAGATTCACTACAGCAAGAGCAACATGTCTGTAAGAAAAAAATCAGTCAACAGAGGTAACATTGATACATTCAAAAACCTAATTTGGAAGGTGAAGCCACACAGTAAACCAGGAAAAATTCTTCATTTTAATTATAAGGTGTAGAGTTCAGTCCAGGCTCTGTCACTAATTCCTCTGCAATAAAAAGTCACAAATCACAAATTTTTAGTCCCAGATTTATCATTTATAAAACGGGAATAAAGGTATGCATACTGTATTATTTCAAAGATTAATGAAAATAATTATGTTTAAAAAAAAAAAAACTTCAGGGGCTGGCAGGTGGTGTGGTGGTGGTTAAGGATGCTGGACTCCCACATGGCCAACCATGGTACAAGTCCCAGACCTGGGGCTTGCTTTCTCACTTTCTCTCTCGCTCTGTCTCTGTCCCTTTCTGGTCAAAGTACAAATAAATAAATAAAGTTAAATGAAATTATATAAAAAATATTTCTATCTCAAGGAGATTGAGATTGAAAAAAGTATTCTACTTCAAAAAGTATTCTGCTCTAAGATGTTTACTTAAAAAGTAGCACTGCACTGTTTTTGTCTTACTTAAAAGAAAGGACAGAACACTTCCTATAAAATATAGTGTGGAAGGCATGGCACAGTGGCGTAAGAGGAAAGGAACCACTATGCAGTGGCCGAGCCCACAAGGGAGGTCCATATTCTGCTCCTGGCCCAGTTTCATCAGATTAGGCATGGGTTCTCATGTCACCATCCCTCTCGAACTGGGCAGTCAACCATGTGGGATCAAGCTCCTTAATCCCTGTGGCTCCTGTTGGCCCCTATTAGCAAGTTCTTTAGAAATATTCATTAATCAGATATTGAGATACTGCCCCAGACTCCCAGTGAGCTAGGATTAGAGGCACACAGCACTGTAGCCTGCTTGTTTAGATGGTCTCATATGGAGCTTCAGTGACTGCATAGTAGTGCTCTCCCTACTTGTGCCACTGCAGCGAGGCCTAAATCAGTGGCTCTTGTAAGTAGTCCACATCAAGAGTCTCTGCTGTGCTAATCAAGCCAGTTTCTCCAGAGAAACCACAAATGAAAAACGAGCACATCAATCTTTACACTACTTTCTACTGAAGCTTCCATCCTGAGCAACCTGACTTGAATAATTTTGGAATTAATGTACATCATCTACCGAGTGTATTCCTTGTGAAATTTGTTTATGTTGTTCTCTCCTTTTCTAAGCATTGTAAACCTAAGAAGGAAATAACTCTGCAGAGCAATAACCTGATTTATGATATCATACTTTGAACATTTCATTTTCACCACGCAGAACAGAACTGCATCACAAAAATCAATGAGAGACAGGACCAGCAGTTGGCATAAATGGCTGTGTTGCTGGACTCCCATGTAGTCAACTGCGGTTTGAGTCCCAGACCTGGTGGCTTAAACTCACGCCAGATGCGTGTGCGCCCAAGATCCTGAGAGGAGAATGGAGGAGAAGGGACTGTGGTGTGGCCATCCCCCCTAGGGGGTGATTTCTCGCTTTCTGTCTCTCTCTCTCTCTCTCTCTCTTTCTGACAAGCGCATGGCCCCTACAGCAAAAACCTCTCCAAAAAAAAAAAAAAAAAAATCAATGAGAGAAAATTTTAAAAATCAATGGTAAATACTCTCAAGGGTTATGGACAAGTCAAGATAAAGATTAGAAAGACACGAGAGTTGACAGTTTGTCATTATTTGTAAGGACTGCTTGAATTTTTTTTTAAAGGTAGCATCTCACTAGGTTGCAAATCTTCAGTCTCCCTAGGAGACTACAGGCTCATGCTACCACACCTGGATTTTGAGGGTGTACCAGGAGTTGAACCTATGTCCCTCCTGTGGTCTCAGCCTGATGAGAAGCAGGATTAACCTGCACATGCCACTGCAGCTGGACCTGAAGGACTTTTTAGTAGTAGTGAGGGAGGGCCAGTAGGTAGCATAGAGGTTGAGAAGCTAGATCCCTCCCTGCTGACTCAGCAGTTTGAGTTCCACACTCCGCAGCCTGAAAATCACACAAGGCACATGTGTGTATGCCCCAAATTCTGAAGTGACTGGAAAAAGGACCACAACATGGTCATTTTCCTTGAGGGTGATTTCTCACTTTCTGTCTTTCTCTAGTGAGCACATATGCATTAAAAAAAAAAAAAAAGTGAAGGAAAAGGCAGATAGTAGTAGGCTGAAGAGTACATTAAAAATAATGAAGGAGAAAGTTGGAGGGTTTATTTTAGCTTATGCTTCCAATAATTTATTCATTTAAACACTTGAAATGAGACAGGCATACCTAGATAATGATCAGTAAGCTGAAACTGAGAAAGTAAGAGAGGAAGGTAACAGAAAATAAGCTATAAAAAAGTACTGAAAAAGAAAAGATATATCAAAAAGAGTAAGTGGCGTGGTGGTTAAGGCGCTTGGACAGTCCCACATAGCTGACCACGGTTCAAATCCTGGATCTAGTGGACAGTCCCACATAGCTGACAACGGTTCAAATCCTGGATCTAGTGGACAGTCCCACATAGCTGACCACGGTTCAAATCCTGGATCTAGTGGCTGGCTTTCTCACTTTCTCTCTCTCTCTCTCTCTGGTCAAATTAAAATAAATGAATGAATAAATAAAGTTAAAATAAATAATACTTTAAGAGATTTTACTCAGCATGATATACACCTCAGTCCAGTCCAGTTGAGAATACTACAGACATCCTCATCAACAGTTAATAAACCATATCTGTGTCCCACAAATGTTTTACCTCTCTATTTTCCCCCAAATGTCCTTTCTACGTTCTTCTCCTCTCACTGAATGTATGACATTTTATTAATATATTTGCTGCACATTTTATGAAAATATTATTTCTAAATCACGTTAAATTAAGGTTCCTTTTAATTAAATTTAAGAACTTTAAATAGGAACAGGTGTTAACTTTAACTGAAAAAAGTTATTTAAGGGACCAGCAGTTAGCGTAATGGCTATGTCGCTGAACTCCCATGTAGTCAACTGTGATTTGAGTCCTGGACCTGGTAGCTTAAACTCAAGGCGGGCACGTGGGTGTGCATGCCCAAGATCCTAAGAAGAGAATGGAGGAGAAGGGATTGCAGCGTGGCCATCTCCCCTGGGTGGTGATTTCTCGCTTTCTATCTCTCTGTCTCTCTGTATTTCTGGCGAGTGCACACGCCCTATAGCAAAAACCTCCCCCACCCCCCAAAAAAGTTATTTTATGTCTCTTATTTGCTCTTCTAAATCAAAAGCATTTTGAAGTAATGTACTATGTTTTATTCCTTTTCCAAATTTCCAATCTACTTCACCAGGAGTAGCAATAAATGCTCAATATCTGATTAATGAATATTTCTAAAGAACTTGCTAATAGGGGCCAACAGGAGCCACAGGGATTAAGGAGCTTGATCCCACATGGTTGACAGCCCAGTTCGAGTCCTGAACCCCATCCCATGGCTTGAATAGTAATACTGGGTACATGTGAGTGCATACCCAAAATCCCGATAAGAGAACAGAGGAGAAGAAATAGCAGTGTAGACAATTTCTCACTTTCCCTCTCTCTGTCTCAATACCACGTAGAAAGACAATCGGGGGGCCGACAGGTGGCGTGATGGTTAAGGGCAAGGAAATCCAAGTTGGCTCTCTTATAGCAAACAGTGGAAATGACTAAGAGTTTATATACTATGTGGATCTCATGTGAAAATTAATAAAATTTTTGGAAAAATTATTTATTATTATTATTTAATTTGCTATAAGCCTCATGTGTTCACGATGGATATATGAAAAAATACAAATTACAGCAATAATAATATTCCTCTGATTAATAAGAAACTGGCTAAATGTAGTTAAGAAATTTGCTAAATGAAAGTATTAAGTTGATTCTAAAGATCGTTAAATGACCTAATGAGAAAAAAAAAAAAAAAACCCTACATCCTCTATTTTAATATCATGTTTAAATACAATAAATAGAAACATCAGGCATCCTAGGACCAAATGAAAAGCATGCCATTAATTGAACCAACAGTTCTATGGAAAACAAGTACCAGAACAAGGGGTAAAAAATCACATTTCAGTACACCTTCTTACTCAAGATGTACTGGTTGACTTTGGGGAAGTGGTGCTCTTAAAATATGAAAATAGTATCCCTGTCAGCCACCATGAAGGTCTACCATGAAAGTATACTTGTAAAGATAATGTTGTAAATGTTCCCCCATGTTAACTGCATAAAAATACATTAAAATTTAAAAGAGGTAACTAAAATAACCCTAGGATTTAATTTAAATGTTTACACCTTAGTTGAAAGCTCATCCTAGTATACCACATTATCCACAAAATATAAATGAACTAATTATTCAAAATAAATGCCTACAAAGGTAAATGGGTCTTAAAAATAATAAAGCACTAAGACATCAAAGAATCTGGAAATGACTGTTTTCTCAAAGAAAGTCAAGAAGATAAAACAGCAGATAACTTACAAAAACATAATTTTACTGTTCTTTCAACCTAAGATGTGATAAGTAAATATACTGTAGAAAACCTCATTTCCCATAAATCTACCTTTGACTATGTTTTTCATAATATAACCAAAAAAAAAAAAAAAAAAAACCTGCTTCACATATTAATCCTTTAACTAGAACCCATTCATTAAATAATTACAGGGCCAGAGGTGGCGTAGTGGTTAAAGCACTAGACCCCTGCGGTCTGAGCCCTGGACCCAATGACTGGAAACATACTGGGCACCTATGTGTGCATGCCCAAAATCCTAAGAAGGGAATAGAGGAGAAGGGACTGTGCCATGATTGGCCTCCCTCCTACTCCCACTGTCTCTCTCCAGTGAGGGCACACACACTATGGCAAAATTTTTTTAAAAAATTTGTTAAGAAATTAATTAACTAATTAATTAATTAATGAACAGCTACCATATGGCCAGGTACTGTTCTAGGAGCTGTGGATATAATAGTGAATGAAACAAAATTTTTGTCCTCAAAAGCAATGTAAAGGGGTAAACTGTGAACAATTTTTGTTCATTATCTCAAACAAAAATTTGCAAAACTTAAAATGGGAAATTGTTTTAAAAGATGCCAAAAATCAATAAGTTTTTCAAAATTACATTATGACTTATTAATCATTTACATTTAAACTTACCAATGCAAACTGATTGACCTGAATGAAGAGTGTTTCTACCTCCTTTTCAGTAACTTCAGTCCCAAAGCCCTTATATTCCTTGTAGGCTTCAAGATAGGCACGCAGCCACTGGCCCTGCAGTTCTCTATCTGGATAAAGACTATAGTCCACATCACTCACACCTTTAAGAAGAATAAAACACTTTAGATTTTAAAAACAAGTACTCTTCTATAATACTTTAACAACCCATGCCACCAAGATTTATTTTAATTTTTTTAAGTAAAGTTTCCATTTTTGTGGTTAGAATACAAGATGTTAAGTAAAATAGCACTTATTAAAAAAAAAATTCTGTATTCCATCTTAAGCTCTAAGGCACACTACTGAGCACCATCATCAATTCTCATCAGTTCAATTTTTCCTTGGAGTGTATAATTTGAACTACCTGCACCAAAGTCCAAAATCTGTATTTTAGAAAGCACCCAGGAAGTTCCTGTGCACACTAATAGTCAGAACATTATCTTAAACCATGGCTCTAAAACTTTTCTGACCATGATTCATGCTAAGAAATACATTTTCCAGTCCCAGATGCAGTGATACCAGCAGGTAGGGCACCCATGAGATACTGGAAACACATGGAAAGGTCCAGGATTCAGATCATGGATCTACCTGAACACATCAGAATAGCTGGAAAGTTAGGGTTTTTTTAATCGCAGCATAGCAAGACTCCACTGGGAGTTCCTATCTTCCTCATCTCTCTCTAAATAAATAAATATATTTTTTAATATACTTTTTATTGAGGCCAGATGACATGGTGATTGAGGTGCTAGACTATCCAATGGATGACCATGGTACAAGTCCCAGACCTGGTGGCTTGCTTTCTCATTCTCTCTCTCTCTCTTTCTGGCGAGCACATGTGCCCTAGATCACATTTTTAATAATAATAATAAATAAAATTAAATAGATAAGTTCTAAACGTGTGTGTCTATATATATATATGGTGTGTGTATATGTGTGTATATATATGTGTGTGTATATATACACACACACAAGCACTTTTTATTGAAACCTTATACACACATCTGATACTAAGTTTGGCAAAACAGTATTTACCAACTAGTATCTTTCAACTCGAGATTTTCAAATTTGTATTTTCCATTGTTTTTCTTTCTTTTTTTAAAAGGTCATTACCCAACAAATTTGATTTCATGATATGCAATTTCAAAAATAACAACCTAGAAGATAAAAGTTCATGCTATTTGAGCAGCAAAGTTTTTCATAAGTTAGTCTAATCTTACCTCTCTAGTCTTATAACCTATTCTCCATGAATTTTATATCTTATAAGTAACTCATCTTGAAATTTTCTTCCACTTCCTGCCGTACCTTCCCTTCTCTTCTATTTGTACATCTAAATTATATCTAATTTTCCAGTTTTTCTCCACAAAATCCACTGTAAGATCACTGAGGCTTCTTCATACCCAGCAGTAACCATCTATATTACTAACATGGCAATGTCCCATATGCACCTAGCTGGTTTCCCCTCCTGTAAGTGAAACATGTAAAAATATGTACAGTGCATGTGTGGAGCTACAGCATGTATATGACCACCCTAGTGGAGGAAAATTACTGGAAACAGGGCAATTAAGATTTTTCCTAGGCCAGCACAAGGTGTGATGGTTAAGGCGCCAGATTCCCACATGGTCAACCGCACCTGGTGGACTCGAAATCACACTAGGCACATGTAGGTGTGTGACCAAAATCTTCAGAGGAGAATGGAGAAGAGAGAATTGCAGTGTGGCCATTCCCCTTAGGCAGCAATTTCTCACTTTCCCTCTCTGTCTCTTTCTCCAGAAAGCATCTGTACCTATAGTAAAAACCTTAAAAAAAAAAAAAAAAAAGAACATGAATGTGTACAAGTACAAATTCAGCGATAAAACATTCCTACTAAGTATAAACCATCCAGGGGAATTTCCTAATCTTTAGTTTTGAAGCCTTTTTTGTTTATACATATAGTCACAAAATGGATTTAAATTAATCTCACTTAAATTTTTAAAAATAATACAACTTGGTATTTGATGGTGATTAAAGATTAATATTCCAGGGTAAAATGACCAACGTTTCAGTTGTCATTGCAGAGAACACACAAAAAAACTTGAGCTTTTTAGTTAACCAATATTCCAAAACATCAAGGTTATAATGAAAACAGTAAAGGCTTTTAAATAATAAAAACTTAGGTTCAAGTCTTGGTTCTCTTTTGCACTGTGACCTTAGTGACTTACTTTCTTCATCTGTAAACTGCAAGTACTACCTTCCTTACAAGATTGTTGTGGAGATAAAAACTGAGGTGAGATTGATGAGGCACCTTGCACTATGTCAGGTCTTAAAAAAAAAAAATTGTTATTTTTCCCTTATCCATTCTTTTCCGATGGCAACTGAGGAGATTTTAGGTTTCTCCTATCTTCCAATAATAAACAAAAACAAAAAAGGTCAACAAGTGATGGAAAAATATTGCTCCTGTTCCCAATTGATATTGTTATTAATTAATTTATTTAATTGCTCCTGCTCCCAATTGATATTCTTGTTTATTTATTTACTTCCATTTGTTATTTTTATTTTTTAATTTGACCAGAGAGAGAGAGAGAGAAAGGAAGAAGGTAAGCCTCCAGGTCCGACTTTAACTGTGGTTGGTCGGTCATGTGGGAATTCAGCGCCTTTAACCATCACGCCACCTGCCGGCCTCCCCCAATTGATATTTTTAAATGAAAAAAAAAAAAAAAATCTAAAAAAAACTTTCTAAGTTAAATAAGCTAGTCCATTAGGGTAAGGCCTAGATTTTACCTGCAAATTCATTGAAATGATTTCCAATATCATATGCCAGGTAGTTGTATCCAGAATACTCATAATCAATGAACTGTACGTCACCTATGTGAGACACAAAAACAAAGACATTTAGAATCACATGTAAGATCAGGACATCCCTATGCTATTTGTAATTAAATAGCTTCCAATATTTTGTCTCACTGTATGTGCTTGGTTACATGCACTTTTGAGACAATACAGGGTAAGGCTGTGAATTTTATGGCAATGAGCTTTACAAAGATTAAATACATCTCTGTCAACAGCTTTTTCTGTGCACACTAATGTCCACTTGATTAAAGAAAAAAGAAAATGGAGTCATTGTCCAACTTCAAACAAATTATGTTTTTCACCACATGGTGGCATCAGTTACTTAAAAATTCAAGTTTAATAAGAAATTAAAACTATATTTGGAAATATTAATAATCCATTTCATTTTTTAACTTAACCTTTGATATTCTAATAGTAAACTGACAAGTTTATCTACATATGGAAATAAACTGAAAGACATGAATTCTATAAATCTTGTAGTAATACTCTAATACTGATCAACTCAAAATCATAAATTTAGTAAGTTAGTTGTTATCATACTCAGATTTTCCCAAAATGCTAAATAAATAGGCTCTCCATAATATATCTGAGGAGTTTTCATTTTTTTAAAAAGAACTATATTTTTTTAGAATTGTTTCTTTTTAACATTTATAAATTTGAGAAATTTTTATATATGCTAAATTGACTCCTATTTTAAATTACTGCTACGTTATTTCATTATAATTCTCCAAAGATAATCCTGTTCTCTTTGTCCAAGGAATGTACTCCTACTTAGAGACTTTTGAGTTTTACGTACTAAAGGATTCAACTCAACAAAGATATAGATCCTATACAGACAAGAGAAAAAGACAGTTTAGATTTAAAAGAAGAAAGGAAGGAAGGATGGAAGGAAGGAAGAAAAGTGGTCACTGTCTATACCAGGATTACAAATCCAAAGGCTTACAGGGGCACAGAGTTAAATGGATACACAACAGAGATGGCTGTGGAATAGTTCCTAAATTGCTTATATTGAGAAAATGTGTAATAGCTGCCTATTTATGCTGTCTTTTAAACATCAAGCTGAGGTAATAAAGCAAACTCTTAGTCTGTACACACTGGCATTCCCAAAGTAAGACAGCTTTCAAACTACAATGTCTTCATATAGATTTGTCAGATTAATTTGGGAAAGTATGCTACACATATTCAGATAGAGATGATAAAAAGAATAATATGACAAAAAATGTCATGGCAAATATAGTATTTTGCCATATAAAGAAAAAATTCTAATTGTACTTAATATATCAAAATATAAAATCCCAGTGATCAAAATCTACTGCATGTTTTTATAATGTGAAATGTTTAAGTGATGGTAACAATATATCACTGCAATGCAACCAGCACAAATAACTACATTCTTAAATTCACAGAACGCTAATCCACAAAGAACTTACAATTAACTACACAATCACTTAATTGCACAATGAGCAGTGGAATTGTTTCAAGGGTTTTTTATTTACAGCCTAGACCCAGTGGCAGGTTGCTAAAATGCTGTGCTCAGTAGGCTGTGTTACCACACAGGAGGCCAGGGCTCACTCCCAGTCTGACCTAAAGGCTGGGTGAGGTGGTATACACCTGTAATCTCAGCCACTCAGGGAGGCAAAAGCAGGAGGACTGCAAGCTGCGGGCTGGTCTGAGCAACAAGCAGGACCATTTGTAAAAAAGAGTCTGGCACAGAGGCGTTGCTTGTAGTCTTGGCTGGAAGGCTGAGGCAGGAGGATCGCAACATAACAGGATCTATTTCATTTTTTAAGAATGGTTTATTTAATTACTATTACTTTTTTATTTGCTATAGGGCATGTGCACTTACTAGAGAGAAATAGAAGGAAAGAGAGAGCGAGCACGCGCACATGTGCAAGCGAGGGAAGAGGGAGGAATGAGAAAGTAAGTCGCCAGGCCCGGGACTCAAATTGTGGTCAACCATATAGGAATCCAGCACCTTAACCACCATGTCACCTGCTGGCTCTAACAAGATTTTGTCTTAATAAATAGATTCCTTTTTTCTAAGAATAAGAACCACTGGGAATGAGAGTGATGACCACCATTAGTAAAAGTAACCATAATCATACTAATGTTAACAAAATATGCTCTCTCATATATAAGCCGACAGAGAGTATTCTAACTCTGGGAAACAGTCCCTTCACGCCTCACTCTGATGTCTGGTACTGACACTATGATAAAATACTTGCAGCCAAGAAAATAAAGCCATGAAAAAAAAAATCTCATTATCAAAAATAATGACCAGGGAAATGACAAATGTTTAATGAAAAACAGATATTAGATAATAAACACACTGTGATCCAAATTATGAAAATACTGTGCCTAAATAATTTTTAAAAACTTATCTGCACCGGGGAGAAAAATTAATGAAAACAAACCAAAATAAAGCACTCCAACTAATTCTATTACAGGTGATAGTGACTTTCTTTCCTTTTACTTTTCTGTTATTTTTCTAATTATTTATAACAAATATTATTTTTAGAGAGAAAAAGTTATTTTAAGGTGAATTCTCTACATGAAATTGTTAATAGGTAAGAAAACAACACAATGATTCAGGAGTACCTATCTATCAGTCTTGAAAAAAATCAAGATACATTTACCAAGTCACAAAACTAAGCCAACAACAGAGTTTTAATATGTAATTTTTAAAATTGCAGCTGTTGATGCTATAGCTCTTTAAACATGAGTTCTTGTAGAGCTCATATTAACCATAATATGCCATTAAAAATACACAGCCCAGTCCTGAAGCTTACTTTTGCCACATAAATAAAAACTTCAATTTCAATTTTTGAAATTATATTTAGAATTTGGCAAATATAGTTAAAACAGCAGGTAAAACATACCTGCTTGGAGAGTAAATACAATTTAATTAAAGTATAGATAATTTTAACAAAAGTTAAAAACTGTTTCAGTATGAAAATTTTTAGCAATGACTTTTTGTAGTAGCATTAATTTATTAAAACTAGCCTTTATTTTTAAGTGCTATGTTGAGTTTATAAATAATGAAATTTTAAAAATAAGAAAATGAAGCTAACAAAATACAGATGAGGCTGTTACCAGGCTCCGTGCATGTGAACAAGTGATGCGATAAACCTCCAGTCAGTGCGTTTAAGAAGCACGGGGTGCGCCGCCACATGGCAGCAACAATGGCATACCTAATCTGTAGCAGATGAAGAAAATTTGGCAAACTCACATTTTACAAGACACAAAGCTTAAAAGGAAAAAAATTAAAAAAAAATCTGCATTAACTATTCTTTTTCAAACTATTGCAAACAAAGTGGAACTCAACCTTAAATTTAATCTTTTGCAACACAGTAAAATTAACGAGGCCTACTTCCTTATTTAGGGTGCCAGAAAAATCAAATTACTGAAAAATGCTTTCCTAGCAACAAAAGACATACTTCTTTTTCTCCTATAACATTAACGTCTGATTTCCAAAATTTCTCATTACTTAGAGGAATGTCCACATCACTGTTAATAATTAACTAGCTCATATGGCATGGCTATTTTACTAATCCTGTAAAATTAGACTTTAGTTGGAGTTTCAAGTAGGGGAAGGCAATTTTTTAATGAAAATACTCCCTTAAACTTTATACAATTTTTATGTGTGTGGACACTTTCTAAGAGGAGACTCTCCATTTTCCAGATTCTCAAGATATCCCTCACCTCTAAAAAGTGAAAAATTCCTTTAAGCACTATGACTGTTATTTTATTACTTTGTATAAGTAGCACAATGACAAGGACATAATGGGTAAACCATGACTGACAGATAAAACTACATATTTTCAAAAGCTACATTTTGTTTTTATCGGTATATTTCTTGCATAGCTTCACCACAGTAATAAAATCTATATACTACTGATTTTAAAGTAATTTAAAACCAAAGAGAAAAAAACTGATTACCCAAAGCTACATAATTTATCATGATACATTTGTCTGGATTCTTTCATTTATTAAAGAGAAAGAGATAAATGAAAAGCAAAAATAGCCTATATAATCCCCTGATAAATCTTTCCAACTCACTCTACCTGTTCTGTAATATAAGACATGTGGAAAGAAGAAAAGTAACCATAATCATACTAATGTTAATAAAATATGTTCTCTCTTATATAGAAGGGACAGAGAGTATTCTAACTCTGGGAAACAGTCCTTCACTCCTCACTCTGATGTCTGGTACTGACACTATGTAACTCTTCACTATAGCACTCCTAGACCTAAGTGTATCTGTTTAGTGTTCTCCCTCTTCCACTGCATGACAGAGAGCATTCAGGAGGACCAGTAGGATTCCTGTCACCTCTCACCATGCAATGTACAGAGCAATCTCTAGGCACACAGGAAGTGTCCAAATGCTAGTGGAATAAATACAGGTTTTGCAACGAATGGTGAGACACAAAAAACAACACATTGGAGGAAGGGTAAAATAAGTATGAAATAATAAAGAAAAAAGTGTGTCAATTCTGACATTCCTAGAGAACACATGGTTGAACACACAGTGGGTTTGAATGTGTCAGTTTGCAAAAATAAATAACTAGTAACTAATTCAGATTTTTATAATCCATTTATGATTTTTGTTACCTAACTTCAAGATACTTTACTTTTCTAACTACTGATCTGCAATACAAATTAAAACAGGGTTAAGACTATCCTTCATTTAAAAAACAAGAACACACCACTCTGGAAAATGTAAGTCGCCAATTACAAAAATAATTTTGTGTTTATTTAAATCACAACATAAAACCAATAGAAACAATTGTTCAAAGTTATTAAAATATCACCAAAACAGCCACGACCACAATAATGAATAAGATTTAGAGTTAATCATGTGACTAAGAATGTGACTCATTCATTTTTCTAGTTAACAAAAAACTGAGTTTACGCCTCAATTCTCTCAAAATGCTTTCCTTTTCTTACATTCATTTCTATTTCCTAAAAGAGTTGTAAATCCGTTTCTTTCTTGCTGACAGGGAAAATAAAGTTATTGGCATTACTGAATTTTAAAGTTACATATTAAATCTTTATGTGGGCTTTCATGAAGAAATAGGAGAGGGAGAGAAACAAAACAAAACGGCCATCAAAAGTAATCAAACCAATAAACATCCTGACAGAATATCAAGACATAAGACAACAATCTCAAAAGCTTTAGCAATTATTTCTGATGTCACCAGTTAAAGGATTAGTTGAAATTAAAACATTAAATTTGAAGTTAGTCAATAAGCAGCATTATAGTATGTTCAACTTAGTAAAAGTCTGTTCTATAATAGTTGATTTAATTTAAAAGATGACTGACAAAGTCTTATAGTTCTGGAGCAGGAACCACTGCTTTTGATTTTCTTATTATGTATCCAATTTTATAATCATATTAAGTATTCTTTTCTTACCTTTTTAGGAAGTCATTTCACTGAAGGCAAGGAATAGGCCGCTGTTTACCAACCACCTAATTCCTGGCACTAACATTTCAAAAATCTTGACTGCTACCATCAACTTCAGAAAGGAAGCTCACTCTTCTCCCATATTCCTGAGTCCTGTCAACTGACACAGGGAGAGCAGTACAAGCTGTATTTTTTCCTGTGGTGCCTACCAGGTCCTGTAATATTTGTATGTGAAAACCTACAAACTGCAGGGTACTCATAGTCTTTGTATGCATTTACAAGTGAGTGTGTATGTATGCATGTATACTAACACACAAATTTTTTTAATTTAAAATTTGTCAAGTTATAGTTAAGACAGAAACTATATGTTGCACTTAAAGACAAACCAAATTCTCATTTTATACCTATGAGCTCTAATTCTACAAAATAGTTATAAGACACAGTTAACTTTCTGGCATGTAGTAACATTTCCCACCTTTTCTGAACCAGATACATTTTATTAAACGCATGCTATAAACATAATATTCAGTGGTCGGTAAAGTCATGACCTACTTTTCTATGCAAAAATGTCATCACTTTCCCAACAACCCAATATATGGATAGGAACCATGTGGGTTCAGGCCAAATACAACCTTATCACCTACTTCTGGAAATAAAATTTTATTAAACACAGTCACACTACATTATTTATGTATTGTCTATAGCTATCTTCATACTACAATGGAGCTGAAAAGTTGCAAGAACTACAGTATGGCTCTCAAAGTCTAAACAATAAACTATCTCGTTTGCCTCTTATACAAAGTTTGTCAACACCTCAATTAGTGTAACAACTACAAAAAAGAGGTGCTGAAATTACCTGTTCATCATTACATACTTTAAATGAATGATCTAACATCTTAACAGCAATGATCTGAAGTATATGTATTACCTCTAAGTTACACATAAAACCAGCTGAAGTTCAGACCATTGACAACGTGACAACTGCCTGGGAACTTGTTAAAACAGATTTCTAAATCTATGGAAATTCTTTTTCAGTCTTAGATGGGGCCCAGAAATTTTTCCTAGTACCATGTCGTCAACTCAAGGACCAAATACAAACACTTATAGAGATCAAATGAATTGTGTGAAACCACCAAGTAAGTGATTGAGCAGGATCTGAACCAAAGTGTGCTAGGTCCAAAATTTTATTTTGACTTTTCTTGATTGTAACTATTCTTTTAATATATCTGTTTTTGAGGGATAAGAGATTTTCTAGTTAAAAATATCAGTTATTGGGACCAGAAGATGGCTATGTCACTGGATTGCCACGTAGCTGACTATGGTTCAAGTTCTGGACCCGGGAGCTTAAAACTCACACCGGGTACATGTGCATACATGCCCAAAATCCTGAGAGGAGAATGGAGGAGAAGGGACTGTGGTGTGGCCTTCCCCGCCCAGGGGCTTGATTTCTCACTTTCTGTCTCTCTATCTCTCTTGCTTTCTCTGGTGAGTGCACATACCCTATAGAAAAAAACTCTCAAAAGGGAAAAAAAAATCAGTTATTCTGGTTTAAAATCTAACCTATTATACTTTAGAAATATATACGCAGAGAATTCATACTGATCCAGGAGAAATTTGGGAGGACTGCCTACTACTTGCACATCTCAGACATTAAGGGTCTGAAACACAGTACAGATACTGAGCTTGATGTCAAGGACAGTGCCCTGGCTTTCACATTCCTTTATCTATCTGTATCTCATAGTTGGGTACAAAACAGTAAAGCCCTGGGCTCAAATCACATGAATAACTTAGAATGATAACATACTCAACATGTTTGTGAACATAATATGTGAGCTTAATCATTTATTCTTATCTCAATCTCAAAAAACTCAATGTGGCTATTATATGCTGTAACAAGGTTACCAATTGAGTAGGTAAATCACTTTGTGGTGCACATCCCTAATTTTTTAAAATTAATTAATTAACCTATTTATTGGGGTCGGCAAGTGGCACGGTGGTTAAGGGCACTGGACTCCCACATGGCCGACTGCTGTTCGAATCCTGGACCTGGTGGCTTGCTTTCTTACTTCCTCTCTCTCTCTATCTCTATCTCTCTCTGGTCAAATTAAAATAAGTAAATAAATAAATAAAGTTAAATAAAATAATTCTTTTAAAAAATTAACCTATTTATTCGTTGTGATTTTCAAGGTGCCAGGCCTGGGGCATGAACCATGGTCAGCCATGTGGATATCCAGCACCTTAACCTCCTAGTCCCCTGATTTTGTTTTTTAGGTATCTGCCAGAAAGAGAGGGAAAACAAGAAATCATCCCTTGGAAGAATGACCACCTAACAATTCCTTCTCTTCCCGTCTCCTCTTGAGATTTTGGGCAAGCATGCAGACATGCCCAGTGTGTTTTTCAAGCTGCCAGGTCCAGGTCTTGAACCTCAGACTCGGCCATGTGGGATCCAGTGCCTTAATGTCCATGGCTACTTGGTGATCCCATAACTCTAATTTTAATTAGCCATTTTGAGATAACTGCCAATAAGTATTAATGAGTCCCAAATACATAATTTTTTGTATAATAAATGTATAAACCTAACCTATTTTTGCTTATTAAGTTTTACATTTAGAGAACTTACATTTTATGTTAAGTATATGGCATGATATCATCTATTTATTACTAAAGACAAATAATAATATGAAACAATTATATGGGGGATTATCAAAAAGTTTCATAGCATGGCTGGCCCTATGTAGCATAGCAGCTAAGTAGTATGCATTGGCAGCTGGGTATTACGGATTACACGTGGCTGATCACAGTTCAAATCCAGCTCCAATATGCCATGCCCATGCGTACATTCCATCCTGATGGGATGGAAAAATGGAAGAGAAAGAATTTGTGGTGAGACCGACTCATTGGGGAGTACTTTTTTTCCTTTCCCTCTGGCAAGTGTACATGCCTTCTAGCAATTAAAAAAAAAAAAAAAAAAAAGGCTCCTTCAAAAATACGTATTGTAAGGAACCAGCAGTTAGCGTAATGGCTATGTCGCTGGACTCCCACGTAGTCGACCGCGGTTCGTGTCCCGGACCCGGTGGCTTAAGACTCACGCCGGGCGCGTGTGCGTGCGTGCCCAAGATCCCAAGAGGAGAATGGAGGAGAAGGGATTGTGGCGTGACCATCCCCCCTGGGGGGTGATTTCTCGCTTTCTGTCTCTATGTCTCTGTCTGGCAAGCGCACGCGCCCTACAGTGAAAATCTCTCCAAAAAAAAAAAAAATACGTATTGTAAAAAAAATTAAGCAAGGATTTCAATTTTTTAACATCAAAACAAAGTTGTGACATAATTCTAAACTAAAATAAGCTTTCTGCCATATTTTAATGAGTTTTAGATTATACACAAACATTCCAACCACATTCTCTTTGTACTTATGTATCATCTAATCAAACTGGAACTGAATTTCTTCTAAAAATAATATAAGCCACAGGGTCCAAATGAGTCTTCCAAATAGTTGTTATAAAACCATTAGTGGGCTGGCAGATGGCATGATGGTTAAGGTAGCTGGACTCCCACATGGCTGACCGCGGTTCAAGTCCCAGACCTAGCAGCTTGCTTTCTCTCTTTCTTTCTCTCTCTGTTTCTGGTGAACTTCAATAAAATAAAATAATGACAATGAATAAATTTTTTAAAAATAAAGAAAATATTAAAAAAAAAAAAAACATCAGTAAGGTGGGGGGGAGAACATTTCCATAACCAGCACATAAATATAACCACAAACACAAAACAAATCGTACAAAACAGACATCTCTTAAAAAGGGCAAGCTATTAAAAAAAATAGTGACATTTGTGGAGAATATATGAAATTTATTCTGTGTAGAAAAATGAGACAAAAAAGTATGATTCAGATAACTCTTGGCCAAAAAGAAAAGATAACCTAAACTATTAAAGCCAAATTGAAGCATAAAGGCTTTCATAAAAATACAGGAACTTTGTAAATAACCGATCAATAATTTAGAGGTAGGCAACTATTTAAACGAAAAGGTAAAAATGCCATTTTTTAATATCTAAGTCAAAGTAATCTGATTTTTTTGGTCCCTTAGTTTTTAATTTTATGAGCAAGTTTGTTCTGTGAGATGAATATGCAAAATAAACTTGTAAAAATAACAAAAGGTTAAAATTATATTCCAAAGGAAATAACGAATTCTCTTTGGTTAACTTGCAGTTAAAAATAAAGCTGAGTGTCCACTTCAAATGTAAGATGAAGTCCCTCACTTGAAATTCCATTATATAAAATGTGTTTTTAGATCTTGCACCAAACTTAAAGGCTAATACACTACTTTAATGCATAACCAATGTTCTTGTTTTTCAAATGGCATTGAGATTTGGTTACCAAATAAAATGTAGTGCACATATAGTATGACGATTATATATACTAAATGAACAGTAATATATTAAAGGACACTGTCAAGTACTGAATGGTTTAACACCTGAAGTTAAACATAATTCCACACAAAAATTTTAAGATGATCCAAAATAAAGATGTTAGAATAGTAAACTTTTATAAAACAAAATCTCTAAGCCAAACTAAAATATCAAATATTAAGGATATTCAACATGCTTTTGAAAATATGTGCTTAAATAAAAACCTTTGTGTTAGAATTGTTTCAAATTACAATCTCAAAAGAAGAGTCATAAGAAGTAATTAAATGTAATTATGGCCATGTTAATGGAAATTCTTTGGCTTTACTAAATTCACAACAGCAGACTTTTGATTCATAATATGGTCTTCTAGCTATAATGACTATCTTCAAAAACTGTTACAGCTTCGGTTTCACACAAACTTTTAAAATAAACTTAATCTTTCAAACAAAATTATATTTTTAAATTTCAGTTTACTGAAGAGCATCTATCATTTAGCAACCAAACCTCAAACCATTTTACCAAATTGATACATACAACCAAATGTTTCTTAAATATGACGGCAGAGAAAATCTGAATACAGCAAGATATGAATACACAAAAAACATTATACCAAAAAGTTACCACTATCTACCTTGAAAAAGTTAAGCTTCCAAAGCTTTTGATTATTTTTTTAGTAGAAATAAATCTGAGCAACTACAAGTAATGTTTCTTTCATCTGTTGCTCTCTCTTCAGCATCAAACTATCTGACAAATCAGCATAATAAACAAGTAACCAGAAACCTGGAGACAAATTGTTTCTAACACTGTTGTTCCAACACAGAGAAAATGTCTGTATTTATAAAGCAGCATAGCATCAATCTGCTGATTTTTCCATATTCCCCACTACAAGCAGGTACACTTCCAAATCATGAATAATCAAATAGGTTTATAGTTAAATTTATAAACAAAATCAGTTTACATTTAAAAATCCAACAGGAACCATGAACAGTTTCTAACTAATTTTTAAAAACACATTTTACCCAAATATGTAGAGAATATATATTCCTAATTTATCATAATTACCATGACTTTGTAACCTAAAAGAAAATCTTTAAAGGCTTTACACATATTTTTATTCCTTGTACCTGAGTTAAATGTATTCATATTGATATAAAGATCGAAAGACCACTAGTAACATAAATCAACTTTACTTACTGCTAAAGTCAAATACCTACCTTGTTTCTCATTGTAGATTATATTCTTACACAATAGGTCATTATGGCAAAGAACAACAGGTGAGCCCAGATTGGAGAGATTCTCCTTCATCCAAGACATCTCTTCCTGAAGAATCTGAGAGCTTGGGATATCACTTAGGAACCTTTTAGTTTCAAAAGAAGAGTTATATCTTGTTTATCTTAATGACAATCTGTCAAATTTGATCAAGGATTAAAATCAACTTTGAGTAAGTCCTTTCCAGTTCATTGTATATACTCCTGAGTTACAACAATAAATCAGTTATTCCAAAAGCTGGAATAAAGACAACAACTAATGGGAGAGACTAATGAAAGGGCTCTATACGATCAGTTGGTGTCACAGGAGGCACAACCAGAGGAAGTGGAAATTTATCTCCTCTTTATGTGCATGTACACATCTTCTCTGCCTCTGTCACTAACGCACGATGTAGCACTAGAGGCTGGCCTGTGCCTTTGAACTTTTCAGCTATCAGAATTATGAACCAGGGGACCAGCAGGAGATGTGGTAGTTAGGGCACTGGACACTTCCACTTGGCCGACCACAGTTTGAGTCCCACCTGGAGGCTTGCTTTCTCAGTTTCCCTCTCTCTCTGTGTCTCTCCATGGTCAAATTAAAATAAATGAATGAATAAATAAAATTAAATAATTGTTTTTTTAAAAAATGAATTATGAGCCATACAAATTTTCCTTTTATTTAAGTCACCCAATTACAGGTATTTCTGCTTAGCAACAAAATAATACACCAAGACTCAAAATCTCCCTTTATATGCCAGGTAAACACATATTCGAGATCCTGGCTGGCTGGGGTAGGACCACAGTGAAAACTCTCTTGGAAGTGCATACCTCTCTCTTCTCCCATTCTCTCTCTCATAGAAAAAACAAATTTAAAAACCATGGGCCAGCCTCATAACCTCTAGGGGTTAAAGAAGCTAGATCCCAGATGGCTACTGCAGTTCAAACCCCAGAGCTGGCATGTGAGTGTACATGCCCAAAAACCTGAAAGAATGGAGAAACAGAGGAAATGGGGCTGACCATGCCTATTGGGAGGTTCTTTCTCCCTCCCTACCCCCCCTCTGTCTAATGAACACATGGGAATTTTCTTTTATTTTAAAAGAAGGAAACAAACAAAAAAAAAGGCAAAGTGTTGAAATAATAAAACTAAAGTATTTTAAATATGATAATTATAATTATGTATAAAAATTATGAAAAATAAATGGCTTTGATAGTTTACTTAATTTTTATGTTCTAGTTTATTTTCTATTGGGGCAGGATATTTTTGTCCTGTTAGTTACCACATCCAGTATAGCTCTAACTTTTTTGAAGTATCACTAACCTCCAGGATTTAAAGTCTACATTGGAGAGTATAGTTAATGTAACTCAAAATCTAACTAAATAATCTTTGAATTAAAATAATTTAAAAATTGTTGCTAATATTTACTTAGTACTTAAGGGACCAGAAGCTGTTTTAAGCACTTCATATATACTAACTCAATTAATCCTTACAAAAGGCAGATATGATTAACAACATATCGCTTTTGTCATTTCCATTTTATAAGGAAAGGAAAGACAGTTAAGTAACTTGCTCCAGATTACACAGAAGAAATACAAACTGGGAGAAATGAGATTTGATCCCATTCAGTCTGCCCCAGAGTCATGAGCCCTTTATAATAGCTCTCAACTCGACACTAAAAGTAAAAAATAAAATCCTTGCTTCAACATCACCATCTTCTTCATTGTTTTTAAATGGCTTTCATAAAAATGTTACAATAAAAGAGCTATTCCATAATTTTACAATACTATTTATTTTGGGGGCCAGCAGGTGACGTTAAAGGTTAGCAGTTCAAATCCTGGACCCGGTGGCTTGAAACTCACGCTGGGCATGTGTATTGCATGCCCAAGGTCTGGGGAGGAGAATGGAGAAGGGATTGTGGCATGGCCATTCCTCCCGGGAGGTGATTTCTCACTTTCCCTCTCACCATCTGTCTCTCTCTCTGGAGAACACACACACACCCTAAGGCAAAAATCTATTAAAAAAAAAGAATTCTATTTTTACCTTGTAGCATCCTAAACATTCAGCATATAGGACACACTTACAGAAGTCTGGCTGTTCTAATTTCAGGGTATAGTTTTGTTTTGTTTTGTTTTAGGTTTTTGCCTTAAGGTATAAGTGCTCCCCTGAGAGAAACAGAAAGAGGGGAAAGTAAAAAATCACCACCCAAAGCGGGGTCGCCATGCCGCAGTCCCTTCTCTTCCACTCTCCTCTCAGGACTTTGGACACACAAGCACATGTGCATAATGTAATCTTCAAGCCTCTAGGTCTGGGACTTGAACCACTATTGGCCGTGTGGAAGTCCAGTGCCATAACCACCCTGCCACCTGCTAGCCCAGGGGTATAGTATCTTTATCAAATTCAAAGTCCGGCAAACCACCTGTAAATACAAGAATATATACAAATGAATCAAATTAATCCTTTAAATAATCATCTCAATAGTTATTTTTCCTTAGTGAATTAGAAAAAAAAAAACTAATGAAAGGAAAAAAAATTCTATAAATTGTGCTTGCCTCTGCTATTCTTGAAACAAAAACTTTCTTAATACAAAGATACAGCCCTCGGGAACCAGCAGTTAGCGTAGTGGCTATGTCGCTGGACTCCCACGTAGTCGACCGCGGTTCGCGTCCCGGACCTGACGGCTTAAAACTCACGCCGAGTACGTGTGCGTGCGTGCCCAAGATCCCGAGAGGAGAAGGGATTGCAGCGTGGCCATCCCCTCTGGGGGGTGATTTCTTGCTTTCTGTCTCTATGTCTCTCTCTGTCTGGCGAGAGCACGCGCCCTACAGCAAAAAAAAAAAAATCTCTCCAAAAAAAAAAAAAAAGAAAGATACAGCCCTCACATATATTTTAAATATAAAGGATGAAATAAAATTTCTAATTTCTGCATTAACATTAATCATACCACATAAAAACATGCTTACATAATT
Source organism: Tupaia belangeri chinensis (assembly GCF_000334495.1). NCBI lineage: Eukaryota > Metazoa > Chordata > Mammalia > Scandentia > Tupaiidae > Tupaia > Tupaia belangeri. Next base: position 180,228 of record NW_006204428.1, on the reverse strand, counting down.
TAGATTCTATAATCTCTACTGACCTATACAAAAAATTTATACAGAAAATAATAAAATGTCTTAGTCATTTTGAACTTGGGTAGTCAGTCTTGCAAAAGATAGGCAAGATGCCAATAAGTGAGTTTTCAACTTCATTACATGGGATTTAACACAATAACAAAGTTTAAAATTCTTTACTGTTTTACAACAAACAAAGTCAACCCACACTTTTTCACACTCCAATTTTTACTGTAGTGTCCCACTGTAGCTCTTCAGGCCTTTTCAAAATATCTTTGAGCAAAAGAAAAGATTTGTAAAGGTCTCTATGGCCAGCACACAGTATGAAAAAATGTTCTCATTCATAGTAATCTTTACATTACAATCATTTCCAAATAAATATTCTATACTTGTTTCTTGTCTCCCTATCTCGATCCTATCTTCACTGTTGGTAGGGTTCTTTTTGGAGGGAGGAAATGCATTCAGGAGGACAGAGAGGAAACTTTCTGTAATGCCACCTGAGAGTCCAAGAGTCAATGTTAATTTTACTTCTAACAAAATCTAAAAGCAGATTTTATATAAAGAAGCCCCATAGTTAACTTTGAAACCCTATTATAGAACAACGAAATATAAAGCATAATTTCAAATGTAAACGTAATATTACCTTTCATTAATGTCTTCATCTGCAAATCCTGTGGGAATGAGAGAGAAATATTTTCCCATCTTTAACCATAGATTAGATTTGGGAATCCAGCCATTGTGTGCATGGATAGCATGAATCTTAGCAAGCTGACGAGCGATTAGCCTGTTTAAAACAAAACAGCATGAAGAAGATAAAGTTAAGCATCATGAAGTGCATACTATCATTAATATTCTTGTTTTTATCTACCTAGTAGTAAAAGGGTTCTGATTTTGCTTGGAGCAACTTCCATCATCCCCCTTGCTTTTAGTTCATGTGGTTCACATATCACATTCCTCTGTATCCCACCTGCACAATTAACTTCAGGATTGAACCCATGACTTGTCCAGAGTATGCCATCATCCAGGCCAGAAGTGACTGGCTCAGGGCATGTTACCTCTGATAAGTCAAAAAGATCTGATCCTAGATTCACAAAACTACTAGAAAAAGAGGACATTTTTTTTCCACCTGGAGTTGCTAAACTGACTACTGAAGACCGCTGATCATTATTATGACCACTCTTAAGAAAATAATTCTTTTTTTTTAAAGAATTTCTTTAACTGTATTTATTTACTCATTTTAATTTGACCAGAGAAGGACAGAGGACAGAGCACAAGAGAGAGAGAGAGAGAAAGTAAGAAAGCAAGCCGCTAGGTCCAAGACTCAAACCGTAGTTGGCCATGTGGGAGTCCAGCACCCTTGACACCACGCCACCTGCCAGTCCCAAGAAAATAATTCTTTAAAAAAAAAAAAAAAAAAACTCTTAAGAGGCCAGCAGATGACATGGTGGTTAAAAAAATACCTCTAAGAGGCCAGCAGATGACATGGTGGTTAAAACGCTGGATTCCCACATGGCCAACCACAATTCCGAGTCATGAACCGGGCGGCTTAAAAATCATGCCAGGCGCACATGCACGCAGGCCCCATATCCCAAGAGAATGGAGGACAAGGGATTGTGGCATGACCTCCCAGCCAGGGGATGATTTCTCACTGTCCCGCTCTCCTGCGAGCACACATGCCCAGTGGCCAAATCCCCTCCCCTCAAAAAAAAAAAAAAAAACAAACTGATAACCTGTCAGGATAAAAGCTAACAATAAAACAGAAGAAAGTGATATTCTTTGTTTAAATAAAAATTATTTATTTTATTTTATAGATTTATTTTAATTTGCTATAAGGCACATGCACTCACCAAAGAGACAGAGAGAAAAAATGAGAAAGCAAGCTGTCACGTCCAGGACTAGAACCATGGTCAACTATGTGGGAGTCTAGAACCCTAACCACCATGCCACCTGCTGGCCTCTAGAGTAATATTCTTCTTTTTCTAAATTTTATTTATTATTATTATTATTTACTTGCTATAGGGTACACTTGCACTCACAAGACAGAGTGAGGGAATATGAGAAAGCAAGCTGACAAGTCTGGGACTTGAACTGTGTCTTGCCACGTGAGAGTCCAGCACCTTTGCCATTACAACATCTACTGGCCCTAGAGTTATATTCTTAATGTCACTGTTGGATCCACTGAATCTATGCATTCCTGAACTCAGCATTGTCAGTTATGTACCAACAAATTCCTTCTCTTTTAAGTAAGCTGAATTTTCAAATTATCATCCTCAATCAGTAATCTTAGTCTTAACCTATCTTGTGTATTACCACAATACTAAAATCTATAATCTTTTTATGTATATGTACTTTGAGTAATACCACCCAAATAAACAAATAAGTAAACAAATGTTTATTATATAAATTCAATAATTAAGACTAATCAGGGCTTAGGACCAGCAGTTAGCGTAATGGCTATGTCGCTGGACTCCCATGTAGTCGACCGCGGTTAGAATCCCAGACCCGTTGGCTTAAACTCACACCGGGCACAAGTGTGGTCATGTCCATGATCCCGAGAGGAGAATGGAGGGGAAGGGATTGCGGCATGACCATACCCCCTGGGGAGGGTGATTTCTCACTTTCTTTCTCTCCGTCTCTCTGTCTTTCTATCGAGCACACACGCCCTATAGCAAAAACAAACAAACAAACAAACAAAAAGATAGAAAACTAAATAAATAGATACATAAAAAGACTAACCAGGGCCATCAAATGGCATGGTGGTTAAAGTGCTGGATTCCCACATGGCCAACTACAGTTCATGTCCCAGACCTGGAGGCTTGCTTTCTCACTGTGTGTGTGTGTTTGTGTGTGTGTGTGTGCGTGTGTGTCTGGACAAACTTTTAGAAGTAATAATAAAAAACAAATTAAATAATTATGTTAAAAATAGTAATTAGACTAACCTTACCCAAGACCACATATCCATGCCTATTAAAATACAGAAAAAAATCTGTTTGTATGCCAGTCTTTCCTATATGCATAGAACACTAAATTCAAACAGACTTACAGGACTTAAGCACCAAGTAACTTCATGAAACAGCATGTGATGATAAAGTCAAAATACAATGGAGTGCACACTCATACCACACCCTTTTTTGAGGGACAGGGTTTTGCTAGGCCATGATTCCCCTGCCTCAGCCTCCCAAGAAGCTGGGACTACAAGCTCCCAAGTCTTAGCCCCATACACAAGCACGTGCACAAACACACATACATAGCAAGCCAACAGAAACTGGTTTTGAGAGATTTTGGCTATACGACCGGCGCAGGCAGAGATAGACAGAAGCGAGAAATCATGCCCCAGGGGAGATGGTCACACATCAATCCCTTCTCCTCCATTCTCCTCTCGGGATTGGCCACACATGCACCCCATGAGAGTTTTAAACCATAGTCAACTACATGGGAGTCCAGCAATATAATCATTATGCCATCTGCTGGTCCTAAGAACTAGTTTTAAAACTTGAGCAAAGAGGGGAAACAGAAGACTTGATGAAAGATACATAAATGATGTCATAAAACTCATGGAGCATTCTATTTCAATGAAATATAACCCCTGAAATGTTTACTGAATAAATGAGATCAGTGATTCAGAAGAATGACCAGAAGAATGATCAATACTAGAACAGGTTTAATTTCAATAAATTTTATTTGCGGTGGCTTAAAAACCAAATGAATATTTATGTATTTTTTATAGTTTTACCTTGGGTTTATACAAAATCCTGTTCTGCAAAGTATAAAACGTAATCTTAGAAGCTGTCCAGTTAACCAGCTAATGGTGACTGGAATGATAATCCTATGGCAAATATTGTAAAAATGAACAAAATAGTATAGCCATGACTCCAAGGGAGTGCTTACAGGTTAACAGGATCTATCTAGTATGAAGAATTGCTAAAAGATTAAGGATTAACTAATTGAGTAATTGAATATCTTTCCTGCTCTTGGCAATACAGTGGCTGAGACTGAACTGAGGTTTGAAGAAAAACTCAAGCTCTTTGCCGTATAGAATATCATTATAAAACTGCACAAAATCAGCTGGGTTTTCATTCCAATTTTGCAATTTTATTTGTAATCTGAACTTAAACCATATCTTTTCTCTGGTTCTTGATTCCTTACAAGGAAAACAAAATAACTGGTCTATTACCTAGTCTGGAAGTCACCTTTTACATCTAATCTCATATGTCCCTGAATACCAGGAAAAAAATTAACATCTTCATAAAAATTTAATCTATTTAAGCTTTTAAGTTCAATAATGATAACCAGAGCTTCACATTCCAACTTGAGACAACAATCCTGTAGACTGATTTCCCATTTCACAATTTCCTATGAGTCACAAAAGATTAAACGTACATAAGCTTGAGTGATGAAGGCAATAATTTCCAAATCATAGTGATTTTTATCAAAAAAATTTATCAATACAGTTATTACTTCAAACAGATTTCTAAAATTGTGATGAAATTATAATATTAAGCTATTTCGTATATATAAAATGGTATACATATTCTGCACAAGGTAATACATGCCTACTCTAATGGAAACAAATGATCTATATTAATGATCACCATATCACTGCATAATTAATAGTTGCATAAAATATGTATCAGTAAAGATATATTTGCCCTTCTTCTAGATGTACTGTTAATATAAGATTTTATATAAAGGTAAAATTAATATTAAAAAATAGTATCATGTTTATAAAACAGGTAAAATATATTTATAGTGTTATACAATAAGATAATTAGAATGTACACTTTTTTTTTTTTTTTTTTAGAGATTTTCACTGTAGGGTGCGTGCGCTCGCCAGACAGACAGAGAGAGACATAGAGACAGAAAGCGAGAAATCACCCCCTAGGGGGGATGGTCACGCCGCAATCCCTTCTCCATTCTCCTCTCGGGATCTTGGGCACGCACGCACACACGCCCGGCGTGAGTTTTAAGCCACCAGGTCCGGGACACGAACCGCGGTCGACTACGTGGGAGTCCAGCAACATAGACATTACGCTAACTGCTGGTTCCCTAGAATGTACACTAAACTGGGAAGGAAGAAATAAAACTATCTTTGTTTACAGGTAACATAATTGTTCATAAAAACAAATCCAAAAGAACTAACCACAAAACCCCTAGAATAATAATTTTAGCAAGCTTGCAGGATACAAGATTAATTAATATACAAAGTCAATTGCTTCCCTATATGCTAGTACTGAATGAAGTAAATTTGAAAATAAAATGCAATACTTTTAATAGTAATACCATCCAAAATGAAATACTTGGGCATCAATCTTACAAAATATGTACAAGACACACAAGGAGAACTACAAAACTCTGATGAGAGAAATCAAATAACTAAATTAATAATGAAGAGACATTCCATAGTCCCAGATAAGGCTCAATAGTCGAGATGTCAGTTCTACCCAACTTGATATACAAATTCAATGGAATCCCAATCAAAATCCTAGGAAGTTAATTTGTAGATACCAAGAAACTGATTCTAAAGTTTATATTGACATTGTATTTCATATATAATTATCATTTCTTAATTAAAAATCAATATAAAATTAAAGTTCTTAAAAATAGGTTATATGGAAGGACAAGGATTCAGCAGATAAAATGAAGTAGAAGGACACGTGTCAGGAAGACCAGCTGCAATAATCAAGACTGCGATATTTGCAAAACAGACAAACCAATCAAGGAGCAAATAGGATGCCCAAGAATACAGTCAAAAGATCTTTGACAAAGAACAAAGGTAATTCAACAAAGAAAAGATAGGTTTTTTTGAAGAAATGGTACTAAACTGGACATTCACATAGAAAAAATATTACCTCACATCCTTCAAAAAAAATCTCAAAATAGATTACAGACCTTGGGCCAGTAGGTAGGGTGGTGGTTAAGGCCCTGGATCCCACATAGCCAACTCCATGATGGAGTCCCAGACAAAGTGGTCTGAAAAACACACCAGGTACATGTGGATGTGTGCCCAAAATCCCAAGAGGAAAATGGAGAAGAAAGGATGGCAATGTGGCCCTGCCCCTGGAGAGTGCTTTCTTACTTTATCTCTCTCTCTTAGCAAGTGTATGCACCCTGCAGCAAAAATTAAAAACAAACAAAAACAAAAACTACTGAAAAGATGACATAGGAAAAAATCTGGACAATCATGGGTTTAGTAATAACTTTTTAGATATGACACCAAAGACTCAACCCATGAAAAAAAGAATTGAGAAGCTGGGCTTCATTAAAATTGAAACTTCTGCTCTGCAAAAGATAGGAAAATGAAAAGTCAAACCACAGATTGGGAGAAAATACTGACAGAACAAATGTCCACCAATAGATTTTACTCAAGAAATATAATACAGGGAACCAGCAGTTAGCGTAATGGCTATGTCGCTGGACTCCCACGTAGTCGACCGCGGTTCGTGTCCCGGACCCGGTGGCTTAAAACTCACGCCGGGCGCGTGTGCGTGCATGCCCAAGATCCCGAGAGGAGAATGGAGGAGAAGGGATTGCAGCGTGACCATCCCCCCTGGGGGGTGATTTCTCGCTTTCTGTCTCTATGTCTCTGTCTGTCTGGCGAGCGCACGCGCCCTACAGTGAAAATCTCTCAAAAAAAGAAATATAATACAACTGTCTCTTAAAACTGGGCAATAAAAACATGACCTAATTTTTAAAATGGGAGACTAGCAGATGGCATAATGGTTACATTGCTGGACTCCTATATAGTTGACTGCAGTTCAAATCCCAGACCTCGTGCCTTAAAATTCAGGCCAGTGCATGTGTATGCATGCCCAAAATCCTGAGAGGAGAATGGAGAAGGGATTGTGGTGCAGCCACCTCCCCCACCCCAGGGGGGTGGGGTTCTCACTTTCTGTCTCTGTCTCTCTAGAAAGAGCATGTGCCCTATAGCAAAAATCTCTCTTTAAAAAAAAAAAATGGGCCAATGACCATGTCAGTCACAACTTCCTTCATCAAAGAAGATATACAGACACCAAATAAGCATATGAAAAAAATACTCCACAATTTACAAGGAGGCTTCAAAAAGTTCTTAGAAAAATGGAATTAAGGGGACCAGCGTTGGCCAATTGGCATAATGGCTATGTCGCTGGACTCCCATGTAGTCGAACAAGTCCCGGACCCAGTGGCTTAAACTCATGCCAGAAGCATGTGCGTGCTTGCCCAAGATCCTGAGAACAGGGGAGAAGGGATTGTGGTATGGCCATCCCCCCCGGGGGGTGATTTCTCACTTTCTGTCTCTCAGTTTCTTTGTTTTTCTGGCGAATGCATGAGCCCTATAGTAAAAACCTCTTTAAAAAAAAAGGAAAAAGAAAAATAAAAATGGAATTAACCCTGGCAGCTTGCTTCCTCACTTTCCATCTCTCCTCTCTCTCAACTACAAAAAATTAAAAATAACAATGAATAAAATTAAATAATTATTTTTTAAAAATTTATTTCAGTGCAAAAAATGTTTGAAATCCATCTGTAGCTTTTTCATAACACATATTTCCCTGACCTTTCAAAAGATGCCTTAGTGGGCTGGCAGGTGACATGGTGGTTAAGGTGCTGGACTCCCACACAGCTGACCCACAACTCAAGTCCTAAGTCTGGCAACTTGCTTTCTCACTCTCCCTCTCTTCTTCCTCCTTTCTCTCTCTCTTTTCCTCTCTCTCTGTCTCTCTCTGGTCAAATTAAAAAACTATAATAATAATAATAACTAAAATTAAATAAATGAAAAAAATTTTTTTAAAAAGACCCTTTAGTATATATCATCAGGAAAATGCAAAATAACCCAGTGAGGTGTATAGGAGACAGTGGTGCAGGAGTAACACAAAGCTCTGTGATTCTGGACAACATGGGACAGTCCTAATTTGGCATCCTGAGGTCCCCCGCCGTGAACACCGGTATGCACATGCCAGTGATCCATGTTGGCTGAGGCTGGAGATACACTTCAGCATAAAGACCCTAACTGGGGTCCCTATCTCTCTTCCTCTATCTCTCTTCATTCATGTTGATTTTTTAAAAATAAGTAAAAACAATGATGTGCCATTACCCACTTGGAATAGCCAAAATTCAGAACACTAACAATACCAAATACTGGCAAAGATAAAGCAATTCTCATTCACTGCAGGTGGTAACACAAATGGTAGACACTTCGGGAGACAGTCTGGTGGTTTGCTACAAAACTAACCATACTTTTACCACACAATCCAGCAATCATGCTACTTATAATTTACCCAAAGGGGCTGAAAACGTATTTCCACATAAAACCTAGACAGAGATATTCACAGAGTGGCTTTATTCATAATTAGAAAAACTTAGAAGCAACCAAGATAAACTAATGAAATACTATTCTGCATATAAAAAAAAGGCATAAAGCCATGAAAAGACACAGAATAAACTTAAACAAATATCACTAAGTGAAATAAGTCTACATCCTGCATGATTTCAACTATATGACAATCTGAAAAATGCGAAACTATGGAAGCAATAAAAAGGTAAATGGTGCTATGGGTTTGTGGGAAGGAAGAATAGTCAGAGCATGGAGATCTTTAAGGCAGTGAATTTGTACTATTTAATACCATAATGGTGGATACATCCCATTACACATCTGTCCAAACTCCACTACAAATAATGAACTTGAATATAAACTATAGGTTTCAGGTAATAATGATGTGTCAATGTAGATTTAAGAATTTTGACAGGGACTGGCAGTGCTGTGGTGGTTAAGGGCACTGGACTTCCACATGGCTGACTGCGGTTCAAGTCCTGGACCTGGTGACTTGCTTTCTCACTTTCCCTCTGTCTCTCTCTCGCTCACTCAGTCCCTTTCTGGTCAAAATTAAAATAAATAAATAAAGTTAAATAAAATAATTCCTGTTTAAAAAAAAAAAAAGAATTTTAACAAATGAACTACGATCCATGTGCCAGGGCACAAGTTGCAGTTACAGATAAGGGAAATCTCTATATATTCCTCTTGCTGTGAACTTAGAACTGCTCTAAAAAAAGAGATAAAATATTTCAATGGAGAACCAGCAAATCGTGTAATGGTTATGTCACTAGACTCCCACATGGCCAACCATGGTTTGAGTCCCACACTTGGAGGCCTGAAACTCACACCAGGTGCGAGTGCGTGCCTGCCCAAGATCCCTGGAAGAGAATGGAGAAGGAATTGGGATGCGGCCATCCTCCGGGAAGTAATTTCTCACTTTCTGTCTGTCTCTATTTATCCAGCAAGTGTGCGCACACTATAGCAAAAATCTACCCCCGCCCAAAAATGTATTTCAAAGGAAAATCTCTTCATTAAGGTAACTTAGCATTATTTAATAAATTATTAATTTATGTTTATATATATATTAAAAGGTTATACAAAAAAAAAGCAAAGATTTCTGTTTTTTACTGTCAGACTGGTCCATTTACATAGTGTCAGTGAGGTTTTACTATAGTAACAATGCTAACTACATCTTTAAAATTCCATACTCCGTGAAATCAAATTTTTGACAATCTCAAAGCTTCAGAGAATTCCTCAAATATTGACTAATACTAACTGCTCTCTCTTAGAAGCCTTTTAAAAATTTAAAATATTATAATAACAAATTTCTTGAAATTGAAAAATGTATAACCCTTAATCCTACAATCAAATAGTATTTTATTTTTATGTACTCCTTTTAAGTTTTCACATAAGCACATTATTACCTGATTGCAGGCACAGATAAATAAAAATACTGAATTTCCCTTTTAGTCCAGTATCAACCATTCTGCATGAATTAGGTAATATTCAAAATAATCATTTCAATAGTAGCATAATACTCCTTTTGTGATATATCTCAATTACATCTGAATAGAAGAGATTTCTGATTGTTGCTACCAGAAACACAGTATATAACTTTCTTGTATGAATTACCATATATTGTCCTACTGATTAACAAAAGGGAACATTACCAATTTTACAAGCAACCCGTAATGTACCAATTCCACTATGGTACTCTAAGCATACTTTCTGATAAAAGTGCCACTATTTATTTGAAACTGCATTTCTTCCATTATGTTTGTCATTAAATTTCAGCAGGGATTCCCAAAAAGAGGCAAGAAATTCCTGATGAAAAATTTGAGAAAATGTCTAAACATCTTTGAATTTTACAACATTTTCTGAGAACCAGGAGATAGAATAGTTACATTGCTGGACTCCCACATAGTCAAAAGGGGTTCGAGTTGCAGATCTAGTGGCTTAAAACTCACACCGGGGTGTGTGCATACATGCTCAATATCCCAAGAGGAGAATGGAGGAAAAGGAATTGTGACGTCAACATACGCCCGAGCAGGTGATTTCTCACTGTCTCTCTGGCTAGTGCATGCACCCTATAGCAAGATCTCTTTTAAAAAATTGTTTTTCTCTGAAGGTCTCAGAAATACTTGATTGTTGCCAAAAAATGCTCAAATAAAGTATATCCTAACAGTATTCTGTAAGCGGGATAACTAAGCAGATGTGATCTCAATGAAATACTGTCTAATTTCCCAAGTATACCCACAGTAAGCTACCTTGCCTGTTTTCAAAACTTTTCCTGAGGTTGACCCCATAGTCTATGGAGCCAAATTTCACACAGTCTTCCAAGGATTGAATTTTGTACCTTGAAAAACATGCTGGGCACATAAGTATGCACATCCACAATCCCAACAGGATATATAAATGAGAGAAAAGCGAGTACAGCATGACCATGCCCCAACCTTTTCTATTCTTTTAGGTATATTATTTATCTTTTTTTTTCCCCAAGATTACTGTCTGTCATAGAGCATGGGGTCAGTAGATGGCATGGTGGTTGAGGGAACTAGACTCCCACATGGCTGACCACAGTTCAAGTCCCAGACACCTGCCAGCTTGCTTTTTCACTTTCTCTCTCTCTCTCACCCTGTCCCTCTCTGGTCAAATTTAAATAAATGTATGAATGAATGAGTGAATGTTAAATAAAATAATTCTTTAAAAAAAAAATTACAGGACAGAAGTGGCTATTTGAATTCTTTTCCTCCCCCAAACATAGACTAAACCAAACATAGAGTTCAAAGCTTTTCATATTCAAAGCAGATACTCTTGCTTATCTTTTTTGGGGGGAGATTTTTTGCTACAGGGCATGGGCACTCTCCAGAGAAACAAAGAGACACAGAGAGCAAGCAATCACCTCCCACAGGCGATGACCACATCGCAATCCCTTCTCTTCTATTCTCCTCTTGGGGTTTTGGGCACGCATGCATATGCACCCAGCGTGAGTTTCAAACCACCGGGTCCAGAACTCAACCACAGTTAGCTATGTGGGAGTCCAGCAATTTAACCATTATACCATCTGCTGGTCCCTTGATTATAATCTTTAAAAAAAAAAAAAAACTTATTTAAATTACTATCTATCTAGCTATCTATTTTATATATAATTGACTAAAGAAGGACAATGAGAGAGAGGGAAAGTGAGAAAGCAAGTCACTACGTCTGGGACTCAAACCACAGTTGGTCATGTGGGAGTTCAGCAACCTTAACAACTACGCCACTTGCCAGCCCCCTTGGATTATAATCTTAATATAGGCATTAGCTATGAATACATGAATCAAAAGAAGAGAGTACTGTGGGCTCTGATCTAAAGATCAACCAATGTTACTGAAGCTGTGATTAATCAGTTTCAAATTGTTGGCTGCATATTAGCCTGACATTTCAATAGTTTCCTGAAAGTTCTTAACTACTGTACATGGAAACATTAAGATGTATAATGATGGGTTAAAATGTGACAACTAAACCCACTGAGTTAACAAGTATCTGTAAATTAATAAATCAAAAACTCTCCATGACATATGGTCATTTCCAATTCTTTCTCTTCCAACTCTCCTCCTTTTGGGATTTTGGGGACACACACATGCCTGGCATGGTTTACAAGTGACCAAGTCTAGCACTAACTGCATTCAGCCATGCAGGATCCAGCTCCCTTAACTAGGCCACAGAGCCAGCCCTAGAATTTCACTTTTAACAGGAAAATTAACTAACTGATTATTTGAAGTAATCAGAAATAGGCTAATTTTTTAATTGCTAGAGGTTGTGTCAGTTTTCCAGAGACAGACAGAAGTATCTGTTGCTAACCCTTTTCCAGCAAAGGAAAGTTTCCACTGACTCCAACCTGCTGGTATCATAAAGGTGGGTGTTTCAGTTCCCTTTTTAGGTTGTTACACTCAAATTTTCATTTCAGAAAACTTTAGATCTTTCTTTGCAGCATTCAAGTTCTCTTTTTTTTTTTTTTTTTAGTTTTTTTGAGAGGTCTTTGCTATAGGGCGCATGCGCTCACCAGACAGACAGACAGAGACAGAAAGCGAGAAATCACCCCCCAGGGGGGATGGCCACACCGCAATCCCTTCTCCTCCATTCTCCTCTCAGGATCTTGGGCACGCATGCACACGCACCCGGTGTGAGTTTTAAGCCACTGGGTTCGGGACACAAACCGCAGCCGACTACGTGGGAGTCCAGCGACATAGCCATTACGCTAACTGCTGGTCCCCAAGTTTTCTTCTTTTTTCTTCTTTAGACAACCCACTTGAAATACTTCTAATTGTTTCTAAGTATTATGAATTAGGAAGGGGATGAGCTCTAGGTACTATCCATTGGCCATCTTGATCCTATCTATCCCCCAAGTGCACATCTATATCCAAGAATGTGTCCTTTCACTAGGATAGTGATAGTTTACTTAGTTAGGAGGAACTGTTGTTTTTATTGTGTAAGAATCTTCTTGCTCCTAAGTACAGTAAGTCTTTCCATTTGCTCAATTCTTTTTTTGTATTCATTTTTTCCTTTATTGCCATCACATACTGGCACACTTGCTTCACTGTTGTTAAATTGCTAACTATACTGTCATCATTTCTATGAATGTTCTTCTATGTATGGACGTATTTATATATTATTTTATAAAATATTAATTTATTGGCACTTTGTATTTGAAGTTTTTAGGAGATTCATGATTTCCCTCGGTATGAATGTTATGCAAATAATTTTTATTTGTTTCCTTTTGTACTTAATTGACTAATCACCTCTCATATATGCTTGATTAACAGTTGTGGTGGATCATGCATATTCTCTAGTGTTTCCTTATTAACTGTGTTGCTGCCTTTCACAACAAAGTATATATCACCACTGAACTGACACAGCTCATAAAACTGAGGAAATCTGGTTTCATAATATACTCTTAATTAAAGAGTTATTCTGCCTAAAGGAATTTCAATATGGCATCTGATACCATAACTTTCTACCATCAGAAATAGGAAGAAAAAAAAAAAAGAAAGAAAGAAAACAAGACCCAGGCCAGCACGCTAATAGTAGTAGTTAAGCACTGTGCACTGGGAGTTTCATCCCATGTACCAAACTGCAGTATGAATTCCATTCTTTGTGGCTTGGAAAATCACTTGTGGCATGTGTGCATATGTGCCCAAGCACCTGACAGGATGGAGAAATGTGGGGAAAAAGGACTATGATATATGTGACCATGCCACTGGTGCTTAACTCTCTCTGTGCTGCGCTAATGTACTGTCTAACAATTTAAAGAAAATAAAAGAGGAGGACCCAGCAGGTGGCACAGTGGTTATGGTGCTGGACTCCCACATGACCAACCACAATTCACATCCCAGACCTGGGGGCATACTTTCTCACTTTTCCTTTCTCTCTCTCTCTGGTCAAATTAAAAAGTAACAACAACAAATAAAATAATTCTGTAAAAAAAAATACAGAAAAGAGGGAAAAACTACCCCAAATATCTAACTTCTATCACATGGCTATATAGAGCAAAAGGCAGTAAGAATCTGGACATCCTGGGGGCTGCAGGTGGCGTAGGGTTAAGGGCACTAGACTCTCACATGGCCATTCAAGTCCTAGACCTAGCAACTAGTTTTCTCACTTCCGCTCCCTCCCTCTCTCTCTCTCTCTCTCTCTCTCTCTCTGTCCTTCTCTGAATAAATTAAAATAAATAAATAAAAGTTAAAAAGTTTAAAAAAAAAATAATAATCTGGACATCTGAATGTTTAAATCTGGTGTACTAAAGAGAGTTTAGGAATATCAACATATACTGCATCAAATTGTGAGATTTAGGGACCAGCAGTGAGCGTAATGGCTATGTAGCTGAACTCCCATGTACTTGACCATGGTTCGAGGCCCAGACCCAGTGGCTTAAACTCACACCGGACGCATGTACATACGTGTCTTTCTGGCAATCTCATGCGCCCTACAGCAAAAACCTCTCCAAAAAAAGAAGTGTGAGATTTACACTTAAGCAGTTAAGACTACTAGATCTTGGATCAGTCTATGGTTGAGCCCTTTGTATAGGGAGCTGGATCCTACATGACCAACTGAGGCCCAAATCCAACCCCAGGGGCTTGAGAAATGGGCTGGGTACATGTGCAGATGTGTCCAAAATCCTGACGAGATGGAGAAATGGAGACAAGAGATTGCACCTGAGCACCCTGAACTGGGGCATGTTCTCTGTATCTCCCCCTCCGGCCAGCTTATGTGTTCTCTGGCAATTAAAAATAAATTACTGGGCCAGCAGGTGTCGCAGTGGTTAAAGCACGAGACTCCACATGGACAACTGCAGTTTGAGTCCAAGACCTGTTAACTTGCTTTCTCACTTTCCTCCTCCCCCTCTCTCTCTCTCTCTCTCTCTCTCTCTCTCTCTCTCTCTCTCTCTCTCTCTCTCTCTCTCTCTCTCTCTCTCTCTCTCTCTCTCTCTCTCTCTCTCTCTCTGATGAAAACACATGCCCCAAAACAAAAGTTCAAATAATAATAATGACAATAAATAAAATATTTTAATTATTTCTTCATTTAATTTTCTTTTTATTATTATTTATTTTTATTTGACCTGGGGGGAGATTGAGAAAACAAGTCCAGGACTTGAACTACAGTTGGCCATGTGGGAGTCTAGCACTACACCACCTGCTGGTCCCTAAAATAAATAATTTTCTTAAAAAGATAACTAGACCTAGGGGCCGGCAGGTGGCATGGTAGCTAGGGTACTGGACTCTCATATGGCCAACTACTGTTAGAGTCCCAGACCTGGTGGCTTGCTTTCTCACTTTCCCTCTCTCTCTCTCTGGTCAAATTAAAGAAGAATAATGATAATAAAAAATAAATAAATAAAATAAATAATTCTTTAAAAAAACTAAACCAATAAAAATGGTATTACCCCTGGGGACCAGCAATAGTGGCACACAGATAGTCTCACCAAACCACTGATTTCATTTATTCCCCTGCCAACCTAAACATACTGGGTGTGGACGTGTGTACCCATAAACCCAGCTAATGGAGGGACTGGGGCGGGGGGATCAAGCCATAGCAGATATACCTATTGCTGGGGCCAAATGGTGGTACAGCTGTAAAATATGACACTGTGACGCAGAACCACAGAAGAAAGTTGCCAGTCCATGTCCAGAGCCCTCCTTGAGTACGCTGGACATGTGTGACCAGGATCCGGGCTGCTTGAGGCTGGGAATGAGTCACAGCATTCCCAGCCAAAGGTACTATACCTCTGTGTGTGTGTCTCCGGCTCATGTAATAAACTTAAAAATTAAAAACGTCTATCACTTACCCTTCCCTACCCTACAAAGGGAAAAACACACTATTAACTTTATGCAACAGTTTTCTTAAATCTTTTGGACACTGACTCTTAGTTTCTTGTAGTATTGCTAGGTAAGAATTTTAATATCAACTAGACACTAAAATTGAAAAATAATAAAAACAGTGTAATATAAATTCAAAATTATCACTTTATATCAAGAGATGTTTCTTATGCTGGCAATTGTAGAAGTGCTGCCAACTTCCCAAGGGCTGACATATTATATCCACTCCTATGACAGGTTGGTTGGTTTACACATTTATTTCTCAGTAGAAAGCTACTTTCTCTGAGAAACTATACAGAAGGACAGATGAAAAATGTATCCAGAATGAAAGCGGTGAGGCTAGGGATCCTGTTAAGAAAGGATTCCCAGGAACCTTATTCCTAACTGGGCGGTGAACTTCAGGGGAATGACTGGCCAGTCTTGAGCCACCTTCTATCACAATGCTTTTCAAAGCCCAACTGCCCTGTGGCCTCTCATGGCCTGCAACTTGACTGTCATGTTTCCATTCAACTATCTCATCTTGGCTTGGTGCCACTTGCCTAACCTTTGATGGGGTTTCTGCCAACCAGCATGATTCTAAAGCCAGTGGGTCTGAACTCATACTGCACAATCAGCCAGGTGCCTTAACCACCAGCCCCCAGGCTGGCCCTAGAAAGAGAATTTTAATAGGTGACAACTTTAAAAAATGATCAAGTATATATAAGATATCATTCACTTTTTTTGTTGTTGTTTAAGAATTCTTTTATTTAACTTTATTTATTTTTTTATTGACCAGAGAGGGACAGAATGAGATATAGAGAGAGGGAAAATGAGAAAGCAAGTCACCAGGTCTGGCACAGTCAGTCATGTGGGAGTCCAGCACCCTTAACCACCAAGCCACCTGCTAGCCCCTAAGATATCATTCTTAACAGAAAACACAATACACTGAATTAAATGATCAACAACTTAAATAACAAAGAATAAGCAGAATTAATAGACTCTCATGAGCAACTACTCTCAAAGTATCAGCATAAAAGTAAATGACAGTAAGAAATGTGTAATACTTGAAGATTCAAACAGTACTTAAAAACAGGGGATGGGGGCAGTAGTTAGTGTAATTGCTATGTCGCTGGACTCCCATGTAGTCGACCATGGTTTGAGTCCTGGACCCAGTGGCTTCAACTCCCACCCGGCGCGTGTGCATGCGTGCCCAAGATCCCAAGAGGAGAATGGAGAAGGGATTGTGGCATGGCCATTCCCCCTGGGGGGTGATTTCTCGGTTTCTGTCTCTCTCTGTCTTTTGGTCGAACGCACACGCCCAATAGCAAAAACCTCTTAAAAAAAAAAAAAAAAACAGGGAGGTGGGACCAGTAGATGGCATAGTGGTTACATTGCTGGACTTCCACATATCGATGGTTCAAGTCCCAGACCTGGCAGCTTAAAACACGCCAGGCATGTGTACATACATGCCTAAAATCCCAAGAGGAAAAGGGATTGTGGCATGGCCATCATTCCGGGGGGGTGGGGGGATGATTTCTCACTTTCTGTCTCTCTGGTGAGCGCCTGCATCCTATAGCAAAAACCTCTCTTATAAAAAGGGGGGAGGGGGGTGGAGACCAGCAGGTGGCATAGTTGTTAAGGCACTGGATACTCCCACATGGCTAATCACAGTTCAAGTCCTGGACCTGGTAGCTTGCTTTTTTCACTTTCTCCCCCTCTCTCTGGTCAAATTAAAGTGAATGAATCAATCAATAAAATCAAATAAATAGTTCTTAAACACACACACACACACACACACACACACACACACAGGGAGGGAAGCCTTGACCCTTACAGCGTTTAATCCAAAGCAGAAGCTCTCTCTTCTGCAAACAGTCAACAATGTGAATTGTCAATATAAAGGAATTTGTTTCTTTAGGAAAAACGAAAACCCTAACTAAAGTTTTTAAGTTAGCAAATAAGTTGCTCAAAGAAAAGGTTGTTTTAAAAGCATTTCCTTAGCGCATCTAATACTACTTTATTTATTTATGTATTATTTTTAACAGACAACTCTTTGTCTGGAAGGAAGATATTCACACAGCAAAACTATTTTATTTTTTGAAGAAGAAATTTAGGGGGGAAAAGTACCTGAAAATGGCTGGGTTGCAGACATGCTTTGGATCCAGTGCTTCTCCCTGTATGAATTCATAGCACAGTCCATTATTGAAGGTACAGTAGAGTTGGGGTGCACAGCCATGAGCCTGCAACACTCGAAAACTCTTCACTTCCTCATCTCGATCCACTAACAACTCAGTCTTATTGCCATAAATTCTCACGAGGACCACATCCTCCATGGTACTACCCACGTAACATCCAATAAGTTTGTTTGTGATTCCATCTGTGAAGAGCTGCCAGGAAAAGAAAAAAAATGAGAGAAAAAAATTATACATTTTTAAGGCATGGAATAGGAAATAACTTTAAAATAATAAGCATTTAAAAATGCCTATTTCTTAACATAAATAAAACCTTAGTGTAGGATACGGCCAGATCTGAGCAACACAAGAGCGACCTTTAGACAAGCAGAGATACAATCCTTGTGCTGATGCTGCAAGGCTAGTGAAAGCTCTAACAAGGATACGATCTGTTTCTCCTTTATTTTGCACTGCATGGCAGGGTACATTAAAGGAAGCTGTGTGTCAGCTAGAGAAGGCCAGGGAAGGCTTGTTTAGAACCATGGGGATGCAAGATGCTCCACAGCTGTTGTTGATAATAGAAAACACCTGGCTTTTCTTTTCTTAATTATTATTCATTCATTTATTTTAATTTGATGAGAGAGAGAAAGTGAGAAAGCAAGCCACTAGTTCCCAGACTTGAACCGTGACCTTCCATGTAGGAGTGCCCAGCACCTTAACCACCATGCCACCAGCTGGGTCCTTTTTTTTTTTTTAATTATTTATTCATTAATTTATTTTAATTTGACAAGAAAGAAAGGAAGAAAGCAGAAAACACCTGGTTTTACCTTTCACTTACAGTCTGCCTTGTCCTACAATCATTTTATGTATTTACATGTGTACAATCCCTTCTCCAGTCTACAAATTGAAAAGTCTCTAAGGACAGGAATACTGCCCTCTTCCTAGTATAATACAACATACATGAATTGTCATTATTAAACATTGCTTAATAAGTTCATAGGTTTGTTTCTTATTGCGAGAGGATGCATGCACTCACCAGAAAGACGGAAAGAGGGAGGGAAAGGGACAAACTAGCCCCAGTGGGGTGTGGTCACACCACAATCTCTTTTCCTCCATTTCTCCACCCTGTCAGGATTGTGGACACTCACATGCATACCTGGCTTATTTCTCCTATTCTTTAAACTATTTTTAATAATTTTAATATTATCATTATTATTATTATTATTTAATTTGCTATAGGGTGTATGCGCTCACCAGAGACAGAGAAAGAAAAAGAAAAAAAGAGAGAAAGCAAGCTGCCATGTCTGGGATTTGATCTGCAGTTGGCCATGTGGGAGGGAATCCAGCACTTTAACCACCCCACCACACCATCTGCTGGACTGTATGCCTTGCATATTTTTCAAAACAGGGACAGGGCTTAAACTACATGGTCAGTCATGTGGGAGCCAATCCCCTTAACCACTAAGCCACTAGGCTAGCCTTCACAAGTTTAAATAAATAAAAGCTAACATAAGTTACATTTGGTAAATGTCCAACTTACAAGAAACTTTTTTTTTTTTAATTTTTGCTATAGGGTACATGTGCTCACCAGAGAAAGAGAGACAGAGAAAGAGAAGGTGAGAAATCACCCCCTCCACACACACCCAGGGCAGATGGTCATGCCACAGTCCCCTCTCCTCTATTCTTAAGATTCTGAGCATGTATGCACACACACTAGCTTATTTCTGAAGTACCAAGCCTGGGACTCAAACCATGGAGCTGGTCATCCAACACCTTAATCAAGCACACCATATGCTGGCTCTCCCCAAAAATACTTAATTTTAAAGATTTAAAGATTATTTAACATAACATGCATTAAATATTGTTAAGTACTCAAGTTATAGTAGTTTAAACTTGAATGGCACAGCTATCAATAAAAAGAGAAGGGCAACCTTTAATTAGAGGACAATAAAGTGGTAGGCAGAGATTTCTGTGGTATTTTCTAAATGGGACATTTGGAATTTTTTTAAGAACTTTAAGTCAAGTACAGCAAATCCTTTTATAGATCTGAGAAAACATTTAAAAACAAGCAGGTGATTAACAATACTATTAATAGTTCATGAAGTCCATCCAAAAATTTTAACTTTCATTTTCCTCTAGTCTAATTTGAGAGTAGAATTAGCTCTATTTACCCAATAATAATACAGAACTTTTGGAGGTACTCAAGGAAAATAAAAGGAGAAAAGAAAAAGTGAAATAGGTATGCATAGGTATACAAATATTGCTTTCTACTTAGATTTACAAAAGAGTATATGAAAGACACTGCCAAGAAGTATATGCACATAAAAAATGTCAGTCACGGGACCCAGCAGTTGACATAATGGCTATGTTACTGGATTTCCATGTAGTCAACCGCAGTTCAATTCTTGGACCTGGTGGGAGGCGAAGGTGCATGCGTGCCCAAGATCCCGAGAGGAGAACAGAGGAGAGAGGATTGCAACGTGGCCATCACCCCTGGGGGGTAATTTCTCACTTCTGTCTCTCTGTCCCTCTGTCTTTCTGGTGAGCACATATGCCCTATAGCAAAATCCTCCTCCCCTCCCCCCCAAAAAAGTCAGTCACTGGAGCCAGCAGGTGGCATGGTGTTTAAGATGCTGGACTCTCATATAGCAGACAACAGTTCCAGTCCCAGATCTGGTGGCTTAAAAACCTCACTGAGTACACATGTATGCATGCTCAAAATCCCAAGAAGAGAATGGAGAAGGGCCTGCAGTATGGTCATTTCCCCTGCGGGGGGTGGGGGGGGTTGTCACTTTTCTCTGTCTCACATCAGCAAGTACAAATGCCCTATGGCAAAAACTTAAAAAGAAAAAAGAAAACGTCAATTATCATTTTATTAAAATCTGTGTTGAGGGGCCAGCAGGTGGCATGATGGTTAAGGGCACTGAACTTCCACATGGCTGACCACAGTTCCAGCTCAGCACAGTTCAAGCTCCGGACCTGGCGGCTTACTTTCTCACTTTCTCACTTACTTTCTCTTTCTCCCTCTCTCCTCCCTCCCCTAGGTCAAGTTAAATTTTTTAAAAGGTAAATAAAATAAGTCTTTAAAAAAAAAATCTGTGTTGATAAGCATATTGTTCCTTATTAAAAAGCTGTATCAGTTCACGCATTCTAGTATTCTGTAACTTCTTTGGATGTAAAAGTTTCAATAAAATATTGTAATTACTACCATAAACAATGACAAACTATTTAACACTCCAAAATTCTTAGAATGAATAGCACTCTATAGACTTCGGGATTCCAGGAATCATCATGTTCCTGTATCTTCAAAACAAACAGCAGCTACTTAATGTTTAAATACAAAATCTTACAGTTACCAGTATTAATAATATCTTCTTCATTGCCAGAGGATGCATGCACTTAACCAGAGAGACAGAGAGAAATGGAAAGGGAAAAATCAGCTTCTAATGGGGGGGGGGACCAGTCACATAACAACATTCCTCCTCCCCATTCACCATCCTTCTAGGATTTGGGGTGTACATATAACATGTGCTTGGTGTGTGTTTTTCAGGCAACTGGGTTCAGGATTCAAACCATACCATTGGTCATATGGGATCTGGCTCCCTTAATCACCAAGCCTCAGGAGAGCCCTTCTTCATCTAGTTTATAAAAATTGCAGTCTCTCATTCTTGCCTATAATAGTAAAATGCATTTCCTTATTAAACATGCAACACAAAAACATACATATAAATAAGTATGTACTTACAGAGCTAGAGGCAAGTCTTATTACTGAATACAGATTACTGCACACTATATAAATATTTATAAAGGTGACACAGGATCATAATCCCAATCACCCTAACCCTAACTTTCAGTATTGTGCAAAAGTCATATATGAAAATTAAATATCGAGTTGTCAGGAAAGTCATGATCGATTTTTTCTGTTTTTCTATACAAAAATGCATCATTTCTTTTTTGACAAGCCAATATGATAGCCAAAATAAATCTCCAGGATAAATAATGAAATACAGTGAGCCAGCATATGGCGTGGAGGATAAAGCGGCTGGATCCCACATAGCCAACTTGACATTTTGAGTCCTGGACCAGGCAGCCTAGAAGTCATGCCAGAAGTGTGTGCATGTGTGCCCAAAATTCCAAAAGACGAATAAAAAGTAATTACAGTGTGAAGGGGAAAAGTGATTTATCTTTCTCTCTCTCTCTCTCTCTCTCTCTCTCTCTCTCAGGCAAGCAAACATACCCTATAGGGTAAAAAAAGAAAAGAAATATAGGAATAAAATAGCTCCATATTGTAAAAAGTATTTTATGTATAAATAAGGATAAAAACTTCTACAAAGATGGTCAACAAAATACTAGGTGTTTTAAATCTTGTTTCTTATTTTGTTTCCAAGTAGTTTAAACTTTTTTCTTTTGGCTTATAATGTTTCCTTCCTTGTTTTTTTCTGCAATGAACCTGATTTACTTCCCAAGCAATTACAATAAAAAGGGTAACACAGCCCAACAGTCAGGCACTGACGTGGCATTCACAGCTAAGTCTTGAAGTCCTGCTGTTTTTTTTAGTTTCCCAGAATATCAACATCAGATGAGGCCACTCTGTGACCATACTGGATCAAGAAACAAACAAAACCACTCTGTAATCATGTCTTGAGTGTAAACAAAAACATGAACATTGCCCAAACTATAAATATTACTAAGCATCTCCCTATCCTGGCTAATATAAGTGACTGCTTGCTTCTTTCAAAGTTACAACTTTGACCCCGCTTCCCTCCTCCTGCCTTCCAGGTGAGCTTATGATAACCCTAAGTCATAAACTTGTGCCACTTGCTTCCAGAGAACACCAATCCAAAAAGAGGCCCTGCTACCTTGAACCTTCCCCCAAATCACTAGACAAACCCAAGTTATGTATTAAGTCCTTTCTAACACCTATATACTAATATAATATCCTCGCCATTCTCCCTACTGTAGTGAGTAATTAATACAACTTGTTTAGCTACCAGTATGCTTTTATTTGATCTTTAGAGAACAAAGATTTCAGTATAAAAACATATGGAAAATGCTTCTAGCCTTTGTGTAGCTCCCACCTCATATATAAACCACAACGTGCTGAACTATCCAAAACGTATTATTAAAATATACTAGACACAGGACCAGCAAATGGCATAATGTTACATCATTGGACTCTCATGTAGTCAACCGTGGTTTGAGTCCCAGACCCAGAGGCCTAAATCTCATGCTAGGTGCATATGCATGTATGCCCAAGATCTCGGGAGAATAACAGAAGAGAAGGGACTGTGGCACGTCCATCACCTCTGGTATGGCCTCTTTCTTGCTTTCTGTCTCTGTCTCTCTGGGGAATGCAGGCATTCTATAGAAAAAAAAAAATCTCTCTCTAAAAAAAAAAAAATTAAAAAACTAGACATATACTACATATATGTATACTCTTTCTAGATAGCTACTGGGACATAAAACTCTACCTCAGTGGATGGGGAACAAAAGAATCACCAATCTTGTGGAGCTCCTTTCAATAGGGTTTAACCTGCACTGTGTGTCAAGAATGTCAAATAGCAATGTGTCACAGAATGTGCTACAGAGTTAGACTGCTTGAGTCTGAATCCTGGCTTTGCTACCTACAAACTGGATAACCTCAGGTAAGTCATTTAACGTCTTTTTAGCATCAATTTCTTAATATGTAAAGTCAGTATATTAGACTATGCTCTTAGGTTGTCATGAAAGCCATGACATGTTTTTCTACATGATTTTCCCAACAACCCAATACATAAGCACATTTAGGAATGTGTTTGACACATAGTAAGATATTAGCAGCTAAGTACATACCGAAAAATTTTTTCATTTGTTTTTGTCTAGGGTGTGTGTGTGCTCACCAGAAACAGAAAGAAAAAGAATGAAAAACACTACCCCAGAGGGATGGCTTCATCCCAATCTCTTCTCCATTCTCATCTTGGGATTTGGGGCAGGCATGCACACATGCCCAACATGATTTCTAAACTACTTGGGTCCAAGGCTGGAACTGTGAAGTCAGCCAAATGAAATCAAACCACCTAACCCCCATGCCACCTGCTGGCCCATATTATAACTGTAATCTAGGACTGCAAAATAATTCATGATAATAAATCACAAAACAGTAGACGATATAAAATTTATCCTAAAAACATTATTTGATGTAACCAGCAGATGGTGAAATACTTACATTGATGGACTACCACATAGTGGACCACAATTTGAGCCCCAGACCTGGTGGCTTAAACTCATGCTGGATGTGTGTACATACGTGCCCAAAATCCCAAGAGGAGACTGGAAAAGAAGAACTATGGCGTGGCCATCCCCCTTGATGGGTGAGTTCTTGCATTCTGTCTCTCTATTTGTCTCTGTATCTCCAGTGAGCGCACACACCCTATAATAAAAATCTCTCATATATTAATAATAAAAATTAAAATTAAACAGTATTTTAATAACATAATTTCCAATATATTTCTGTAAAAGTATTGTAAATCTAGATAAACGTTAAATATTATTTCTGAGCATGTTCACTTTCACTCCTAAAAAAGCAAAAAGCCTTCAAATTAGTCAGAAATGCCATTCAACATTATTCTTTCAAGTTAGCACTACCCTGTATTTAGTTTTATATGACTAATTATATTCTGCTAAACGTCAATCCCTGAAATACATGCAACTAAGTTAGTGAATTCAGCTGATAATCACTCCTAATCTTTAAATATTAACAGCTTTTAGGGGACCAGCAGTTAGCTTAATGGCTATGTCGCTGGACTGCCATTTAGTCAACCACGGTTCGAATCCCAGACCCGGTGGCTTAAACTCACACCAGGCGCGTGTATGCGCGCCCAAGATCCTGAGAGAATGGAGGAGAAGGGATTGCAGCGTGGCCATCCCCGCTGGGGGGTGATTTCTCGCTTTCTGTCTCTCTGTCTCTCTCTGTCTGTCGGACGAAAGCATGCACCCTATAGCAAAAACCTCTCCAAAAAAAAAAAAAAATTAATATCTTTTAAATACTAGGTAAATTGATAACGGTTCTTAAATTAGTCTCTGCTTTACCTCAGCACATAGCTTAAAAATAATATACATATTGGTTAAAAATAGGATTTAGGGTACAGAAAGAGGCACAAGGAGTAATAAAACTGGATCCACATGGGAGGGGTACTGGGTTCATTTTTGGGGACCACCTGACCCGGTAGCTTCAACTCACGCCGGGTGCATGTGCGTGAGTGCCCAAGATCCCGAGAGGAGAATGGAGGAAAAGGGATTGCGGCGCAGCCATCCCCCCTGAGGGTTGATTTCTTGCTTTCTGTCTCTCTCTGTCTTTCTGGCGAGCACATTCACCCTATAACAAAAACCTTTCCAAAAAAAAAAAAAATCTTTGTATATATTTTCATGATACACATTTTCCATGAACAATTTGCAGAACCCCCCCATTGTATTTAATGTGCACAAAGTCTCTTACAAAAGGACTTTCACATATTTAACTTAAAGCATTTTATTTTGTAAATCAAAAAAAAAAAAAACTTATTATGACTACCACTAGGGGGAGGGAGAGGAAGGGAAACGAAGATTGCTATGGATTGCTGGAAATATTTTCATTCTTTCTTCTCCAGTATAGGATTACACATGCATTTGTTTTATAACAATTTAAGTTTCATGCACTTTTTTGCAGGTTATTTTTTAAATTTCACATTTTTAAAAGGATGTTAAACATTTATTTACAGGGGCCAGCAGGTTGCATGGAGGTTAACGCAACTGGATCCCATATAGCTGACTACACAGTTCAAGTCCTGGACCTGACACCTTGAAAATCATGCTGGGCACATGTGTGAACATGCCCAAAATCCTAAGAGAAGAATGGAGGAAAAAAGCCTACATGGCCATCTCCCCTAGAGGATCATTTCTCACCACATCCCATCCCTGTCTCTCTCTGGGGAGTGCAGACACCCTATAGCAGAAACAGAAAAAAAAATAATTTATTATCAGTCTGCTGTATCAAGAGTAAAATAATACCTTGTAATGTAAAATCAAGAAAAATTAATCTGAATCATTTTTTTTAATGAAGGACAGTTATACTGTTAAGTGCAAAGCATGGAGAGTATGTAGCTATTCGTGGTGAAAAGACCACTCCCCGAAGAGTTACCCACATGCATTTTTATGGGCAAAATTAAGGGTGGGGGTCCCATTCAGTTCAATGATTGGCCTAAGAGGGTATGATCATCTCCTAGGCTTTCTTGGTAGAGCCTTAGATAATAATAATATATTCTGGATGGGTGCAATCATCCAGTTTCTGGTGCCATTCACTCTTGGGTCTATGTGCTCTCACCAGCAGTTTCCAACAAAGTTTCCAAATTATGGGGAGATCAAGAAGGGAGAAAAGAACCTTTCAATTATTGTCAAAAATACTTCAGCAGGGGGAACCAGCAGTTAGCATAATGGCTATGTTGCTGGACTCCCACGTAGTCTACCACGGTTCGCATCCTGGACCTGGTGGCTTAAAACTCATGCCGGGCACGTGTGCATGCATGCCCAAGATCCCGAGAGGAGAATGGAGGAGAAGGGACTGCGGCGTGACCATCCCCCCTGGGGGGTGATTTCTCGCTTTCTGTCTCTATGTCTCTCTCTGTCTGGCGAGCGCACACGCCCTATAGTGAAAATCTCTCCAAAAAAAAAAAAAGAACCTTTTTTCAAGTATTGTCAAAAAATACTTCAGCAGGGGGAACCAGCAGTTAGCGTAATGGCTATGTCACTAGACTACCACGTAGTCGATCGCGGGTCGC
>NW_006204428.1:141690-153431 GCF_000334495.1 Tupaia belangeri chinensis | reverse complement strand
TCAGCAGGACCAGCTGATGGTGTAAGGGTTACGTCACTAGACTCCCACATAGTTGACTGTGGTTCAAGTTCTGGACTCTGCAGCTTAAACTCATGCCAGGCATGAGTGCATACATGCCCAAAATCCTAACAGGAGAATGGAGGAGAAGGGATTATGGCATGGCCACCCCCTCAAAAGGTGACTTCTCATTTTCTGTCTCTTTTTTCTGCCTCTTTCTCTCTGGCAAGCGTATGCACCCTACAGCAAAAATCTCTCAAAAAATAAATACTTTAACAAACTTGCTGAAGTTATACACAGCTTTTTTTAAAAAGATTCTTGAATCATTATCTACCAAATTAAATTCAATGCCTTGTTTCCTTTACCATGAAACTGAAAATGCCTTGGGGCAAGGGCACTTGGTCAGTGGCCAACCACCTAGGACCATTCCTGAGGCACTGGGCTCAGGCAGCTATAAGACAAGTACAAAAACAGACCACTGGCCAAGGGCCTATGTACCTCTTACAAAACACCCATGAAGGACCTTGTCGCATAGTGGCTTGCCAACAAACTATTGCTAAACTCCAACCACATTCCTTTACCAAAGCACTACGAACTAAACTATAGGCCGAAAACGTAACAAAGGAAAGTACGGCTTTAATGCCGTGCACAAAGCAAAGAGAGTAGGCAGTTCATGGTACAAAGGGCTGATCTAATCCTAAGTATAGGTCTTCTATACTTTCTTTTCTTTGTCACCTCCCCCTAAAAAAAACTGTAATCACCTTACACATTTATTTTCTGAAATATCTTATCTATCCCTTATTTCCAACACCAAAGTGACTGTCCTATTCAGGTTCTAGAAGCTTCTTGACTGGACTTCACAAAAGTCTCCTATGTTAAGTTCTTCTCAAGCTTTTTAAAATATACAGAAAGGAATATAGTTATCATCTGATATACTATACTGATACTTTCATATAAAACTCAAACAAGCTTCACAAAGCAATACTTACCTTACTGCTTGTAAGGTTGTCTAATATATCCTATCTTAGTATAACTCATCTTTTTAAACTATAGTGGTCTCTACCCACTAATATTGATTTGGCATGCTATTAGCGTGTGGTAAGCCAGTTTCAAAACCAACATCCTAAGTGATTACTTACTCCCCAAATCAAAGCATTTCCCTCACCTGATGATTCTCTACACTACAGCCTATCAATTCTCTAAAAACCTATATGGTAGTTTCTGCTTAAAAACATTCCATGGCGGGGAACCAGCAGGTGGCGTGGTGGTTAAGGTGCTGGACACTCCCACATGACCGACCGCGGTTCGAGTACCGGACCTGGTGGCTTGCTTTCTCACTTTCCTTCTCTCTCTCTCTCTGTGTATCTCTCTCTGGTCAAATTAAAATAAATGAATGAATAAATAAATAATTATTTAAAAAGATTTCTTCTAAAAAAAAAAAAAACATTCCATGGCAGGGCCAGCAGATGATGCAGTGGTAAAGGCACTGGACTCCAACATGGACAACCAAGGTTTGAGTCCTGGACCTGAGGGCTTGAAAATGATATCTAGGTGCATGTACATAAGTGCCTTAACCTTCACACCACCTGCGGACGCTACATAAGTGCCCAAAATCCCAAGATGAGACTGGAGAAGAAACTGAAGTGTAGCCATCCCCTCTGGGTGGTGATTTCTCACTCTCCCTCTCTCTCTCTCCAATAACCACATGTACTCTATGGCAAAAATCTTAAAAATAAAAAAATTCAGGACCAGCAGATGGCGTGATAGTTATGTTGCTGGATGTAGCTGACCACCTGAGTCCTGGATCTGTGGCTTAAAACTCACATCAGGCACATGTGTGCCCAAAATCCCAAGAGGAGAACGGAGGACAAGGAATTGAAGCATGGCTATCCTCCTGGGGATGATTTCTTGCTTTCTGTCACTCTCTGTCTCTCCAGTGAACACATGTGCCCTACAGAAACAAAAAATAAATAAATCTCAAAAAAATAAAGTAAAAAATCTCAATGGTGAGTGAGCCAGTTGGTGACGTGGTGGCAGCTGGATCCCATGCGGCCAACAGTACAGTTTGAGTTCTGGACTTGGAAGACTGGAAAACAGGCTGGGGGGTTGTGTGTGGGTGCCCAAGATTTCAAGAGGATAAATGAAGAAGCAACTAAGGCATGGTCATCTCCCTCCTGAGGGTGATTTTTCAAATTCTATCTCTTTCTCTCTCTACTGTCTCTCTCTGGCACATGCACAGCATATACCCTATAGCAAACTGAAAAAGAAAATAGAAGAGAAGAAGTAAAACAAAATGAAACAAAATGAGGAAGGTTATTTGAAAACTGCCAAGTAGCTATATAACGTAACATAAACATTAGGGTACCAAGATAGTGTATGTATACTTAAAAATAATACGAAAAGAGTTCAGAAAAAAGTATTTGAAGGGAACCAGCAGTTAGCGTAATGGCTATGTCGCTGGACTCCCACATAGTCGACCGCGGTTCGTGTCCCAGACCCGGTGGCTTAAAACTCACGCCAGGCGCGTGCATGCCCAAGATCCCGAGAGGAGAATGGGGGAGAAGGGATTGCGGCGTGACCATCCTCCCTGGGGGGTGATTTCTCGCTTTCTGTCTCTATGTCTCTGTCTGTCTGGCGAGCACACGCGCCCTACAGTGAAAATCTCTCAAAAAAAAAAAAAATTTGAAAACATGCAACTTTTAATACAGTAGAAAGAACCATACTGCCAGGTCCAGGACTCAAACCACCATGTGGGAATTCAGCACCTGAACCACCATGCAAGCTGCTGGCCCTAAAATCATACTTTTTTAAAGAATTTTTTAAAGTTTATTTATTCCATGAGAGACAGAGACAAAGTAAAATAACACCCCTAACAAGGTCTTCATGCTGTAATCCACCCTCCAGCTTTCAGCCTGCCCTGGATCACAGGCAAGCATATGCCCAGCATGCTCACAGGTCTCCAGACTTGAACTAGAAACCTTTACATGTGGGATTGCATCCCATTTTACCACTGTGCCACTGTTTGGGCCCAGTACCCTTTTTTATTTTTTTACTTTCTTTTAATTTTGCTGTAGGGCATGTGCTCTGGCCAGAAAAAGACAAAGAGACAAAGAGAGAAAAATCATCAATCCCCCTGTTCCCACTCAGACAGGATGGTCATGCCACGATCCCTTCTCCTCCATTCTCCTCTCAAGATTTCGGGCATGCAAACACAGGCACCGAGTGTGATTTTTAAGCCACCAGGTCTAGGACTCAAACCACTACACACTGCTTGTGTGGAATCCAGCCACCTTAACCTACATGCCACCTGCTGGCCCCCAGTACACTTTTTAAATGCTCTTGTGTAATCTTCCATGTGAACAAAAATTTGAATGTGCCTTTCAAAAACACTACACTATATGAAATCATTATCTATCTTCTCTACTAGAGCAGACGTTTTTAAGAGCAGATATTTATTTTCTGACCCAGGCATCCACTATAGAGTTGGTGCTCAGCAACGATAACTATAGAGAAGCATTATACCACCCACACAATACCCATTTTATAGTAAAGGATACTGGGGCTTACAGGTTAAATAACTTGACCAGGGTAACAACTCTAGTACAGAATGTGAACTCAAAACCAGTACTGTGTTCAAACTCCATATGCCCGACTACTATAATATGTTATAGAAAAATGTCAGTTAAGTGCCAGACAGTGGCATGGTGCTTAGGGCAGCTGGATCGCACATGGCCGACTGCACAGTTTGAGTCCTAGACCCCGCAGCTAGAAAACATGCTGGATGCATGTGTGCACATGCCCAAAATCTCAAAAGGAGAAAGAGAGAAGGGATTGTGTTATGGCCATCTCCCAAACAGGGTGCTTTCTCATTTTCCTTTCTGTCTCTCTCCAGCACACACATCCTCTAACAAATTAAAAAGAAAAAGATCACTTAATATGAGGTATACCATGCAAGCAAAGTCACTGAGATTTTTCTATAAGAAAACATATTAGCTTTATAATACTGTTTACTAGCCTCTGTCGTTTACTATAGTTCCCAGGTTATGGTAATATTCACATAGTAACAAGTTAAAGAGAAAAACAACACTGCTTTGCAGCACTACAAACTGGAAGACTCTGAAGATAAAAAAGAAAAGGAGAGGGGAAGGACTTCAAAAAGTTCATGGAAAAAAAGAATTAAGTTTATTTTGGTGCAAAAAATTTTTTTAGTCCTTGCATAGTTTTTTTTTTTCATAGTATGTATTCTCTCTGAATTCGTAGAATATTCCTCATAATGAAATACTGCAAACACTAATTCATCAGGTCTTTTAGAAGGAGAAAGAATTTTAAGAGTCTCTAGAGAATTACTCTGTTGTACTTAAAATGATCTGACTTGATTCTTTATTCTTTTTACAATGACTATCCAAGGAAACTAAGAATCGAAATCCATACCGTCAAATAAGTTAGGGAGAGAGTTGTTATAAAACAAAAGGAATCACCAACTTAAAGGAAAGCTGAAATGATCCCTTTTCAAAAATATTGTCATATTTGGAAGTAATGCAAATACATGTTCAAGGAAACAATGCAAAATCTTTTTATGAGCCAGATTTTTTTTTTTAAGGTGTATGCCTTAGGGCATGTGTACTTACTGGGTAGAGAGAGAAAGACACAAACAGAGGGAAAGTGAGAAATCACCTCCCCCCCAAGGGGGGATGGCCACACCACAATCCCTTCTCCTCCATTCTTCTCCTGGGACCTTGGGTACACAAGCACACACGCCCTGCGTGATTTTCAACCCACTAGGTCCAAAACTCAAACCATGATCAGCCATGTAGGAGTCCAGAGATATAACCACTACACCATCCACTGGCCCCAAGCCAGCTTTTATTTTTAAGAAATTAATATTATACCTAAGTGGCTCCTCTTCCTTAATCATAATACAATATCTGAACATAACCTTTTCTTGGTCAAAGAGCAATATTCTTTTTTAAAAAATTATTCATTTATTTAACTCCATTGGTTTTTATTACATTTAAATAATTATTTTATTTATCTGTTTACGTATTTATTCATTTATTTAAATCTGACCAGAGAGGGACAGAGTGAGAGAGAGAGAGGGAAAGTGAGAAAGCAAGCTGCCAGGTCTGGGACTCAAACCTCGGTCAGCCCTATGGGAGTCCAACCTTAACCATCATACCACCTGCCAGACCCTATTATTATTTTTTAATTTGACCAGATACAGAGAGAGAGAGAGAAAGAGGGAGAGAGAAAGCAAGCCCCAGGTCCCAGGACTCGAACTGTGCTTGGCCACGTGAGAATCCAGCATCTTTAACCGCCACGCCACCTGTCAGCCCCAAAGAGCAATATTCTTTTTTTTTTTTTGGAGAGATTTTTGCTATAGGGCGTGTGCACTCGCCAGAAAGAAAGAGAGAGACAGAGAGATAGAAAGCGAGAAATCGGGACCAGCAGTTAGCGTAATGGCTATGTCGCTGGACTCCCATGTAGTCAACCGCAGGTGGCGTCCCAAACCCGGAGGCTTAAAACTCACACCGGGCGCGTGTGCGTGTGTGCCCAAGATCCAGGGAGGAGAACGGATTGTGGCGTGGCCATCCCCCCTGTGGGGGGGTGATTTCTCGCTTTCTGTCTCGCGCACGTGTCCTATAGCAAAAACCTACCCACCCTCCCAAAAATAAAAACAAGAAAAAAAAAATCACCCCCCTGGGGGGATAGCCTAGCTGCAATCCCTTCTCCATTCTTCTCTCCAGATCTTAGGCACACACGCACTCGTGCCCAGTGTGAGTTTAAGACACGGGGTCCAGGACTCGAACTGCAGTCGGCTACATAGGAGTTCAGCGACACAGCCATTATGCTACCTGCTGGTCCCAGAGCAATATTCTTAAGATAGAGTTTTACCCTAAATCTCCTATTTACAAACTCCAAGTTGGTCTCTTTAACTAGAAAATATGTATTAATAGGGGTCAGGGTTCAGCCAGTAGCCTGGTGGTTAAAGGAGTCAGATCTTACATGGCCAATTGCACAATTCAAATCCCAACCCCAGAAGTGTATAAAACACACCAGGCATGTATACATGTGTGTCCAAACTCCTAAAAAAAAAGAAAAATGGATGAAAAGGGACTACAGTGTAACCATTCCCTATGTGGGGTGGCTCTCTCCCTCTCTGTCTCTCTCTGGCAAATTAAAAAGAAAATATGTATTAATAGTATTTGTCCACTTCTACCTCATAGGATATTGAGAACATATATAAAAATGATTTAAGGACAAAATGTTATTATTAAGTATGAAGGATGTGGCTGCTATAGTTCTAGATCTACTCTGTTTAGTCTCAGATAAACTACTCCAAAAACTCACCAGCCCTTTATTTTGCCCTGTTAATTTTATAAGGACAGGAACCCTATTGCAAATGAGATGTATTATTGTATTAAATATGTCCATTAATTCTTAGCAAAGTTTGGGCAAACTATCATTTTTTTTAATAATTTTTTTTTTTTAATTTGACCAGAGAAAGAAAGTGAGAAAGCAAGCTACCAGGTCTGGAACTGGGGCCACAGTCGGCAATGTGGGAGTCCAACATCCTCACCACCATGCCACCTGCCAGCCTCACACTCTTGTTTTGATTGTATCAAAGTCTTTTGCAAAGTCTTTTAGGATTTTCAAACATGTTCTGGATAGTTCAACTTAAAGGAGCAATCATCAGGTAAAAGTATTACTGGGGACCAGTAGGTCGTGTGGTGGTTACAGCACTGGATTCCCACACAACTGGTCCCAAACCTGAGAGCTTGAAAATCACATGAAGGGGACAGTAGGTGCCATGGTGGTTAAGGTGCTGTATTCCCATATGGCTGACCATGGTTTGAGTCCTGGACCAGGCAGCTGCTTTCCTCACTTTTGCCTCTCTCTCTCTCAGATCAAATTAAATAATAATAATAAATAAAATTAAATAAATAATTCTTCAGAAAAAGAAAATTACAACAAATATATAGCTATTATGACACAGTCAATTTAGTCATAAGCCTTATTCTTGTTCTTTCTCACTGGTAACTATATGCAGCTGACTGAGCAAGCTACTCTTTGCTAGAATGGCCTGTATACCAATAATTTGGACATATTTTTATTCTGTATCTCTATCATGATTTATAATTTATAAGGAATATTTGTAATTTATAAGGAATATGTGTAATTTGAGTGTAGCTGAATGAGTTCAAAATACAGCACTGTGTTTGGACTTTCTGATTTGATCCAAGAAGCACCAGTAGTTCTCAAATACATGTGTTTTAGAAGCCTAAACCTGAGATGAAACCCAGCATCAAGTATTTAAAGCAAAGTAATATGTAGGGAAGAAATATAAAGAAAACACTGGATAGATTGGCTAGAGAAATTAGGACAGGGAATTAGATTTTCCTGCTCAAAAATTTGAACTGCAATAAAAGGAAATTTTATATTTTTATTTTTCAGTAACAAAAGTGTGTGTACAGAGTAACTTATTAAATGTGATGCATTCAGAATTTTAAAAAAAGATTAAGTATTACTACAGTATGCTTCTAAAGTACATTTAAAGCACATAAAAATTTTAGAAAAAAAATGTGTGAGGAAAACAGGCTATATTACTACTGCCTGACTATTACAAAGTTACATTTAATCTATCGACTACCTCATATATACTTAATACCTCTGTTTCTGAAATGTGAAGTATGGCTTTTATCTATATACTTCCAAGGAAATAAAATCTAAGTTATTTCCATTGAGAATTATTTTAAAAATCCTGAAGCATTATAAAAGTAGAGCTTGTAATGTGAGGAGTCAGATCTATTAAGAGGCGAATAACCATCAGTTCAGCTTAGAAATCCCCACTTCTGTACCAAAGCTTGCTTGTACATGAAGGGGACTTTTTTTTTTTTTTTTTTTTTTTTTAAGAACTATTTATTTATTTAATTCCATTTGGTTTTTTTGTTTGTTTGTTTGTTTTAATTTGACCACACAGAGACAAATTGACAAGACAGAGACAAAAAGAGAGAGAAAAGGAAAGCAAGAGAGTAAGCTGCCAGGTCCAGGACTCAAACTGTGGTCGGCCATGTGGGAATCTGGCATCTTTAACCTCCACACCACCTGCCAGCCCAAGGGGACTTATTTCTAACTAATAATCATTCTTAGGGCAAAATAAGCTGTAGTACTTAACTTCGCTTAAAAGTATACAAGTTGAATATCTCTAATTCAGAAATCCCAAATCTGAAATGCTCCAAAATCTGAAACTGAGTGCTGACATAAAGCCACAAGTGGGAAATTCCACACCTGATCTACAATGAATGATGACAGTTATAGGCAAAACACTGCATAAAATTACCTTTAGGCTATGTATATGTGGTATATAACAAACAAATTTTAGGTTTGGACTTTTGACTCATCCACAAACTGTCTCATTATGTACATACAAATATTCCAAACTCCAAACAAATCTGGTCCCCAGCATTTCAGGTAAGGAATACTCAACCTATATTAGAATTTTGGATTATAGGCCCAACTATCTTAAAGTTAAAAGTTGCTAAACAGAAGCCAAGATTCAGTTTCAAAAATTTCCAACAATCAAAACCAGCCTGACATGGGACCAGCAGATGGCGTAGCAGTTATGTCACTGGACTCTTAACACGGTTCAAGTCCCAGACCTGGTGGCTTCAAAATCATGCCTGGTGCATGTGCATGCGTGCCTATGATCCTGGAAGGAGAAGAATGGAGAAGGGGTAACGGCATCATTTCCCTCTTACTGTTTCTGTCTCTCTCTCCAAAGAGAGCATGTGCTCTGAGGCAAAAAACTCCTTATATATAAAAAAAAGAAAAAAGAAAAAAACAACTTGACATTACTACATTAAGTCCTTTTTAAAATCTATATCTTGGCTTTATTTCACTAAGTTTCACCTAAAAAAAGAGATAGTACCTGCCTAATATGGGGACCGATAAAAAGCTATACCCAGTGGGACCGATAAAAAGCTATACCCAGTGGGAACTAGCAGTTAGCGTAATGGCTATGTCGCTGGACTCCCACATAGTCAACCGTTGTTCGCGTCCTGGACCCGGTGGCTTAAAACCCATGCCAGGCACGTCAAGATCCTGAGAGGAGAATGGAGGAGAAAGGATTGCGGTGTGGCCATCCCCTCTGGGGGGTGATTTCTCGCTTTCTGTCTCTCTGTCTCTCTCTCTGTCTGTCTGGCGAGCACATGCGCCCTATAGTGAAAAACCTCTCAAAAAAAAAAAAAAAAGCTATACCCAGTGATCAGCAGGTGGTGTGTTGGCTGAGGGGCTGGACTCTCACATGGCCTACCACATTTATTTTTTGGAGAGGTTTTTGCTATAGGGCGTGTGCACTCTCCAGAAAGAGAGACAGAAAGCGAGAAATCACCCCCCAGAGGGGATGGCCACACCGCAATCCTTTCTCCTCCATTCTCTTCTTGGGATCTTGGGCACACACACACACACGCCGCGCGTGAGTTTAAGCCACCGGGCCCGGGCCTCAAACTGCAGTCAACTACATGGGAGGTCAGCGACATAGCCATTACTCTAAGTGTCCCAGTCTACCACATTTTGACTCCTAGACCTGGTGGCTTGCTTTCTCACTTTCCCTCTCATTCTCTCTGTCTCCCTGGTGAAATTAAAATAACAATAATAAAATTAAATAAATAAGTATATATACATACATGCATGTGCACACACACAGATCAGCTAACTCGACAACTTGGCACCATAATACCCTACCATAGCTATTATTATTATTCCACAAATACATTAAAGGAAATTCCAATCTTCAAAGCGTCACTTTGAAGGCACTGTTGAAAAAATAACAGTAGGAAAGGAAAAAAATTATTCCCAGCAGTTTACCAGGAAATAGCACTGCTTTTAATTAAGATTATCTGTTTAACTTATAAATGACTGCAAGCCAGTCATTTTTAAAATTTTAGAATTTTCTATAACAAACTACAAATAAGGTAAATAATAAAGTACTGAATTTCAATTTAGAAGACACATTTCCTTAGTTAAAAAAAGTAAACTTTTTTCTCATTACATACAAAAGTCATTTAGGATTCCCTATTTCTTAATACTTTGGTAACAAATACCACCTTAAACTTTTGAAATGTTTTGTCTAACAACTTTATTTTTACCCAAACATATGGGTCTTTTCAGTATGCGCAAAACTCTTTAGGCAACAAGAACTGAAACTAACACTCATGAAAGCCCAAGTGTCAGGTACTGTAATGGGCCCTAGGAACCGTTCATGTTTTATTCATCTTTGCTTAGGTGGCTGGCTAGTTTAGTAAAGAATTAGCTAGGAACAAAATCAATAAATGAGTTATAAAAAAAAAAAAAAGCAGCTAATGATTTGGCTAATTCAAAGGAATGTTCTTACATTATTGCTAAGATTTAAAAATAAACCCCAAATACCCCAGCTTTTAAAACTACTTTGTCGTTTGTTTGCAATGGAAAAGAAGATAAGAGGTCTGTTTTCACATATAGCCCCTAAAACTATATTATTTTTCCAAAGAATTATTCAAGTTTATTTATTTACTTATTGTAAATTTGACCAGAGAGGGACAGAGTATGAGAGAAAAAGTGAGAAGACAAGCCGCCAAGTCAGGGACTCGAACTATGATCAGCCATATGGGAGTCCAGAGCCCTTAACCACCACTCCATCTGCCGGCCCCCCTAAAAGTATATATTAATGACGCTAAAACCAAATTAATATTCAAAATTAATGTCATGTATATGAAATAACTTCCAAGTTATTAGAGAACTGCTAGATTCTTTTTCTCTCAAATTTTTGTCTATGAATACAGTGGCGCAAGAAAGGGAGTATTCACAAGCCACTCGTTCTAACATCAGATAATAATTTTACTAATACGACTTTTTAAAAAATATTTATCCAAATAAAATAACGTTGTGTAGTGCTACTTAAGAACTCAACGTAGCAACACACGGCCATGGGCATTACTTGGGAATCAAATACGGTCGCCCATCCAAGGATCTGGGAAGATAAAACGCAGGATGAGGCATCAATGGAAGTAAACCGCCAGAGAAGGGGAAAGAAAGGAAAAGATCAGAGAGACTTAATGACTGCATTTTTTGTGGAAGGAGAAAGGGCTGCTTGGGCCGATCGGCGAGGACCCCGTGCAAAGGGTGTCGGAAAGGTACATTTTGCAGGTAGAATGGACTGGGAGTGGGAGGAGGGGAAACTATCTACGGGAATCTTCCCGGGGTGGAATGGGTGCGTCACTTACACAGCCTCTTCAAGAAAGAGAAAACATGCCCTCCGGACAACCTCGATAAGCAAGTGTGAAGGAAGGGGGAGTGACCTTCCTCGATGTGCAGGGAAATACACACGGTCACTTCCCAAAGCACTGAGGGACGAGCGGCGGCCGTGGGTGCCTCCGGCCATCGGCGAACAGAGGGCATTGTGGTGAGAAGCCCAGGGCTGCGCCAGGGCCGCGAGGGACCTAGGGCTGAGGTGTGGGCGTTACCTGCAGGGTCACCTCCTGGGGGTCCCAGTGCGGCCGCAGGTGCTGCAGGAGGCTCAGGGCCCCCTCCCGGCAGCGCTGCTCCTCCTGATCCTGGACCGTGACGTTGAGCTTGGGCACCTCCGGGGAGCCGGGCGGGACGTGGATGTAATTGGCCATGGCCCAGGCGACGGCGGAGACTACCACAACGACGACGGCGACGGCGACCACGAGAACGGCGGGCGCCGACAGGCTGCTGGATCCTTCCGT
>NW_006204428.1:124809-141325 GCF_000334495.1 Tupaia belangeri chinensis | reverse complement strand
CGGGGGGCCGGTCTATTGCCGACCCGGGTCTGGACAGCGGATGAACGGAGCCGGGGCCGCTCACGGGGAAGATGCCTCTCGTCTGCGCTCGACCGCGGGCGGCCGCGGAGCATGCCGGGACTGGCCTGACGCTGGCGTCACGCGCGGGGCGGGGCCTCCGCCTGCGTCAGGAGCCGGGGCTGGGTTTCCATGCTCTCGGCACAATGGGCTGCCCGCTCGGCGTTAGGTTTCTCGGCCGGGGTTATCAGGCGTTGGGCTCTGAGCCGCTAGGCAGCAAAACCCCGGGCGCCTCCTCCGTAAGAACCTGAGCCTTGCCACGCCCCTTGGGACATTGACGCTTTGGCTCATCTGATCCAGAGGGTCGTAGGGCTCTGGCTTCAGTTAGGGCTGAGTTTTTTCTGAGAAGGCGAGAAAGGCACCCTGAAATAACCCCAGGATCAGCCTTTTAATTTGGCCTGAGTCTGGGCGAGGTGGATTAACTTGGTCCAAGTTGGATTAACTTGGCCTTGATCTTGGAGCCTCTATGAACTGGAACCATATAGTTGGGTTGGCAACTAAATTCCCATTCCTGGTGTACGGAGATCACAGTTTTCAGGACAAACTCAGATAAGATAGTTAGGTAAGACAACTGTGACATTTACAGAGTTATTTTTAGGTCAGATGTTTGACCATACTGAGAATTACTCAAAGCCAGATTAGCGTCTGGGGTGAAGATGAATGGGAAGAAAAAGAAAACAGTTTTGAGGCTCAGCGTTGGGACGACAGGATGCCTGCATCAGGGTACTCCCAAGTGGGCCCTAAGAACTCACCACTGCTACCCTGAAACCTTTTTTGTAAAAGTCTGTTTCTTTAATGAGAATGAGATGGAGAGAGGCAAGTGCCCCCAACAGGGTCCCACCCTCCGATCCCATCCCTACTGGCCAGCCATCATCCTGGGTGCTGGCACCCAAACCTGATCCTCTGTATGGATCCATCATCACTTAAGTAGCACATTATTGCTGTATGCAAACCAGCCAGCTCCCTTGGAACCTGCAGTCACCATATTTTAGAGAGGTTCTTTCCACTGCTAAGTGAATGCTGAAGACTAGATAATGAATGAGTAATTTATTTGAACCTCCTAATTTTCCTTTATGATGAAGGAAAATAGGTAGGGATTTGACCTTCAAATCAGTGTCTTCCCTGCAGCACTAGTACATGGTTAATACATTTATTAGTAGTAAATTAAATTGTTAATGGGACTCAATTATCATTAAAAATGTTTCACTGTCTCATTAGCATGAATTTGCATCCCAGTTGTTCAGAAAGAACCTACTTACCTTTGTTAATCACAAAATAAATACTTCAGGGTTAATAATAAAGTTCCTGGTGGTTAAGGGCACTGGACTCCCACAAGGCCAACAACGGTTCAAGTCCTGGACCTGGTAGCTTACTTTCTCATTTTCCCTCCTTCTGTCTCACTCTGTCCCTCTCTGATCAAATTAAAGTATATAAATAAATATAATGATTACTTTTTAAATAATTATAATAATGAAGTTCTTAAACTAAAAAAGACTGTGGTGGGGATCAAGTTTAACAATACAGCAAATAAGTTGATGCAACATTTTCCAGACTTAGGCTTTTTTTTTTTTTTTTTTTTGTCTAGGTTTTTGCATGCACTTGCTGGAGAAAGGCAGAGACAGAGAGATAGAGAGAGGAAGAGAAAGTGAGAAATCACACCCCAGGGGGATGGCCATGTTGCAATCCCTTCTCCTCCAGTCTGTTGGGATTCTGGACACTCAAGCCACAAGTCAGGGACTCAAATTGCTAAGTTGGCTATGTGGCATTCAGTGCCTTAACCTCCATGCCACCTGCTGGCTCCATTTTTTTTTTCCCCCCGGAGAGGTTTTTGCTATAGGGCGCGTGCGCTCGCCAGACAGACAGAGACAGAGAGACAGAAAGCGCGATTTCAACTCCCAGGGGGGATGGCCACGCCACAATCCCTTCTCCATTCTCCTCTCGGGATCTTGGGCATGCACGCACACGCGCCTGGCGTGAGTTTTAAGCCACCGGGTCCAGGACAAGAACGGCAGTTGACTACGTGGGAGTCCAGCGACATAGCCATTACGCTAACTGCTGGTCTCGCATTCTTTTTTTTTTTTTAAGGTTTATTTCTACCATGAGAGAGAGGTAGAGTCAGGCAGCACCAACATGGTATTACACCTCAAAATCCACTCCTCGCCTCAGCCAGCGGAATCATAGGCACACTCACATCCCGCCTGTAGAAGTCGTCAAGACACAAACCCAAGATTTCCCATGTGGTTCAGAAGCACAGTCGTTTTATGTTTCATTTGCCAGGGGGCAGCACTCATGGTGCCCCCACAAACTCTGAACGGGGCATGGCCATACACAATTGCTTACCACACATTTCTCCACCATATTTAAATTTCAACTAAGTACACTCAGGTGCCTGACATGTTTTTATAAGCCACTAGGGATAGGATTTGAACCACACCATCGGCCATGTGGGGCCCAGCTGCCTTAACCAGAAAGCCAGAGAGCCAGCCCCACAGTGCATTTTGTTATTACTGTGCCATCTTGACTGGACAGGGCATGTTTTTGGTTTTGTTTAAAGAATTATTTCCTTTATTTATCATTATTGTTATTTTTAAATTTGACCAGAGCAAGACACAGAGAGAGAGATAGAAAGCAAGAAAACAAGATGCCAAGAACTTGAACCGCGGTCAAGGTTCCAGAACTTGAACCGCGGTCACATGGGAGTCCAGTGCCTTTAACCACCGCCACCTGCCCATCCCCAGGGCATGTTTTTTTGAAATCATGTACTACAAATGAACACTAGTTTATGTATTCCTCCTTCCAATTTGTGGAGAAACAATTGATATACTAATACTTTCACATTTTAGATAATATCTCATGCTTTTGTATAAATTGTATTTTTTATTAAATAGATGATGAAGAATTTTCAAATATATTTTGTAATTATAAATGCTTTAATAGTAAATTATGAAAAATTATTTTAGGAATTATACTAGTTTGTAATTGTTTTGTTTTGTTTAAGAATTATTTACTTGATTTTATTTATTTAATTTTATTTATTTGATTTTATTTATTTATTTTAATTTGACCAGAGAGATACACACAGAAAGGGAGAGAGAAAGTGAGAAAGCAAGCCACCAGGTCCAGGACTTGAACTGGGGTTGACCATGTGGGAGTCCAGTGCCTTAACCACCTGCTGGCCCCTTGTTTTAGGTTTTTTAAGTTTTTACCATGGGGTGCGTGGGATCGCTAGGAAGAGAAAGTAAGAAATGGCTCTCCAGGGGCCATGGCTGTATCACAATCTTTCTCCTCCACTCTCCTCTCAGGATTTTCGGCACACATGTGATGTGATTTTCAAGCCGCTGAGTACACGATCTGAACCGTTGTCAGCCATATGGGAACCCAGAGCCTTAACCACCATACCATCTGCCAGCCCCAACACTAGTTTGTAGTTTTAAAGAGTTCATTAGCAATTAGAAAGGAAGAGAAAAAAGGAAGAAAAAAAGCTGTTAGGAACCCAAGAATAAAACTAAAAAAAAAAAAAAAAAAAACAGGCAAGATCTTCATGAATGAAACTATGGACTATGGAGAGATAAAACACAGTCATAAGTAAGAAAATACAATTATTACAAAGGTCTTGATTCGTCCTGAACTAGTCAATATGTATAAGGTAATTCAAGATTAAATCCAATCAGGGACCAGCCAGTAGTGTGGTGGTTATGGTGACTAGATCCCACATGACCAACTACGCAGTTCGAGTTGAGACCCAGAGGCTTGAAAAACACGAGGCACATGTTCCCAAAATCCTGAGAGGAGAATGGAGGACAAAGACTGGGACTTGGCCAACCACCCTTGGGGGTGCTTTCTCACTTTCTCTTTCTCTTCTCTCTCCCTCTCTGTCTCTCTCTAGCAAGCACATACCCCCTATTGAAAATTCAAAATAAATCAATAAAAGCAGTCAAAGGATCAAAACAGATACCTCAGTGAGAAGATAAACAGATGTCAAAAAATATATAAAAACATGTTCAATATTATGTCAATATTGTGACTACAACTTTAAACAATGAGAAATCACTACAAACCTATTAGAAAAGCTATTATCGAGGACCAGCAGATGGCGTAATGGTTATGTCACTGGACGACCACATCGTTGACTGTGGTTCGAGTCCTAGACCCAGTGGCTTCAAATTCCCACCAGGCATGTGTGTGTGTGTGTCTCAAAAATCTTGGAAGAACAGAGGAGAAGGAATTGTGGCATGACCATCCCTCTGGAGGTTGAGTTCTCTCTATCTCTCTCTCTCTAGCACGTGCAATGCCCTATTGCAAAAAATCTCTCTCTCTCAAAAAGAAAAAGAATAACTACCATCCAAAACACTCAGAGTAACATTCTGAGGAAGAAGTGAAGAAATGGGAACTCTCATTCATCACTGATATGTTACTAACTGATACAGGCACCTTGGAAAACAATCCACAGTTTCTTACAACTGAAACGTTGTATCACCACACAAATCCAATAATCATGCTACTTGGTATTTACACAAATGGTCTGAAAATTTATGTCCACACAGAAACCAACACACTAATGTTTATAGTTTTTGTTCATAATTGTCAAACATTAGAAGCAACCAAGGTGTGCTTCAATAGGTAAATGGTTTAACAAAAACAAACAAACAAACAAAAAAACCCTGCTCTGGAAACCACATGGCCAGCTGCAAGTTTTGATTCTGAAATTTCAGTGGCATGTGCAGGTAAGACACTGTGCTCTACAGGGTGGGACCATCTCTGTAGCTTGCATTTAAGTCCCGGATGAACATAAAGGTCAAGTGGTGTCCTGCACCTGTCATATGGAAAACTCTGGAAAGCTGATGTAGGAGGATCATACGCTTGAGGCAGATCTAAGCAACATAGACTGAAAAAAAGCTGGGTGTGGTAGCATATACCTGGAGTCACAGCTGGGGGGCTGAGAAAGGAGAACTGCACAGTGAGACTGTTAAAAAAACAAACTGGGTCGAGTGGTGGTGTGAAGATACTGGATTCCCACACGGTTGGCCACGGTTCAATTCCTAGACCTGGTGTCTTGAAAATAACACTGGGTGCATCCCAAGAGGAGAGTGGAGGAGTGAAGTGTACCACCCTCCCTGGGGGAGAGTGATGTCTCACTTTCCCTCTCTCTGTTTTTCTTCACCAAGCTCATGAACCCTATGGAGAAAACCAGAAATATATGTGTTACATCCATAGACTTGAACATTAGTCAGTAATAAAAAATTAAAAAAAAGAGGGGCCAGCCAGTGGAATGATAGTTAAGGTGCTAGATTTCCACATGATTGACTACAGTATGAGCCCTGAACCCAGTGGCTTAAAAACAAAACCATAATAATGACTAGCAGGTGGCATGGTGGTTATTAGTGCTGGATTCACACGTGGCTGACTGCAGTTCGAGTCCCGGACCTAGCAACTTGCTTTTTCCCTTTCCCTTTCTTGCTCTCTCTATCTATCCCTCTGGTCAAATTAAAAAATAATAATAACAAAATGAAAAAAATTAGGGACCAGCAGTTAACATAATGGCTATGTCGCTGGACTCCCATGTAGTCGACCACTGTTCGAATCCTGGACCCAGTGACTTAAACTCATGCTGGGCACGTGTGTGTGCTTGCCCAAGATCCTGAGAGGAGAATAGAGGAGAAGGGATTGCGGCATGGCCATCCCCCTGGGGTGTGATTTCTTGCTTTCTGTCTTTCTCTCTGTGTCTTTCTGGCAAGTGCACGTGCCCTTTTGCAAAAACCTCTTCAAAAAAAATAATTAAAAATAATAACAAATAATTTTTAAATCATAATGAATAAATAAATAGATAAAAACTTTAAATAAATAAATAAA
Organism: Tupaia belangeri chinensis; assembly: GCF_000334495.1. Lineage (NCBI taxonomy): Eukaryota > Metazoa > Chordata > Mammalia > Scandentia > Tupaiidae > Tupaia > Tupaia belangeri. Next base: position 135,418 of record NW_006204428.1, on the reverse strand, counting down.
GTAAATAACCTGCACGTTTAAAAAAAAATGACATCGAATCACAAAGACTTGAAGGAGGCAAAGGGAGGGAGGAAAGGAGCGCAGAGGTTTTGAGGGCTATGAAACTATCCCGTATGATACTATAATGGCGTGTACACGACACAGATCTGTCAAAACCCATAGAGCTGTGCAACACGAGGAGTGGACCTTAAGGTACCATAAACTTAAATGGCAAACCATAAGAAAAAGAAAAAAGAAAAAGCCATGAACTTAAATGGCAAGCCATGGTGTGGTGGGTAAGGCAGTGGGATCTCAGATGGTCAACCACTTGGATCCAGTCCCAGACCTGACAGCTTGAGAAATACACCAGGCACGTGTGCATGCATGCCAAAAATCCCCAAAAGAAGGAAAGATGGAGGAGAAGGGATTGTACTGTAGTCATTCCTCTCAGAGAGTGTTTCCTCTTCTCTCTCTCTATCTCTCTCTCTAGCAAGTCTAGTACACATGTTCTCTGGCAAATTTAAAAAAAAAACATAAGTATTTATATTCAAATCTTACAAATCAATAAGGAAATCAAACCACCCAACTACTTTTTTCTTTTTTTTTTTAAGAATTATTTTATTTGACTTTATTTATTTATTTAATTTTGACCAGAGAGGGACATAGTGAGAAAGAAAGAGGGAGAGAAAGTGAGAAAACAAGCTCCAGGTCTGGAACTCAAACCATGGTAGACCATGTGGGAGTCCAGGCCTTTTAACCACCATGCCATAGACTGGCCCCTGTTTTTTTTCTTTTTTTTAAAGAATTTTTTGCTTTAGGGTGTGTGTACTCTCCAGAGAAAGAGAGAGACAGAAATAGTGAGAGGAAAAGTGGGAATCACCCCCTGAGGGAATACCCATGCCACAATCCTGCACCTTCCATTCTCCTCCCAGGATCTTGGGCATACACCTGGTGTGATTTTCAAGCCCCTGGGTCTGGAATTCAAACAGTGGTTGTCCATGTGAGTCTCTAGCGACACAACAGCTATGCCATCTACTGGCCCCACCAGTAAGTTTTTGAAAGCTATCTCCCTAACTAATAATTAATGCAGTCAAAATTGAAACAACAATAAACATCATTTTATATCCATTAGATTGGAGGGGAAATTGCAGTTTAATAATGTCAAGTATATGTTACTGGTAGGGAACAATTTTTTTTTTTTTGGAGAGGTTTTCGCTATAAGGCGTGTGTGCTCGCCAGACAGACAGAGAGAGACATAGAGACAGAAAGAAAGAAATCACCCCCCAGGGGGGATGGCCACACCGCAATCCCTTCTCCTCCATTCTCCTCTCGGGATCTTGGGCACTCACGCACACGCGCCCGGCGTGAGCTCTAAGCCACCAGGTCCGGGACACGAACAGCGGTCGACTACGTGGGAGTCCAGCGACATAGCCATTACGTTAACTGCTGGTTCCCGGGAACAATTTTTTTCATAAAGAACTATTTATTATTATTATTATTTTAAAATTTCAATAGGGCACATGCATGCAATAGAGAGAGAAAGTGAGAAAACAAGCCACCAGGTCTGGGACTCAAACTGTGGTCAACTATGTGGGAGTCCAGCATCCCAACCAACATGCCACCTGCTGGCCGCAGGTAGGGAACAATTTTATAATATTTAATAAAGTTGAAGGTAGACATTCTTTACCATTTAAAAATTTTAATTCCAGTTATAAACAGAAATCTCACATATGAGGACCAGCAAATGGCATAATAGTTATGTCACTGGACTACCACATAGTCGAGGCCTGGACACAGCAGCTTCAAACTTGCACCGGGCACATGTACTTACATGCCCAAAAGTGTAAGAGGAGAATGGAGGATAAGGGATGGTGGTATGGCCAGCACCTGGCGGCGGTGGGCGGTGATTTCTCACTTTCTGTCTCTCTGTGTCTCTGTTTCTTTGGTGAACACATGCGACCTATAGCAAAATCTCTAACATTAAAAAAAAAAAATCCCACATATGTACTTGAGAAAATCCATACAAGAATGCTCATTATAGGATTGCTCATAATACCTAAAAATTGGCAATAATGTAACTGTCCCTCAATATAGAAATTTATTTTTTTAAATGTCAGCAGGCACATGCACTCGGCAGAAAGAGGGAGAGAATGCACCTCCCCAATGGGTGTGGTCATGCGACAATCCCTTCTCTCCATTTCTCTAACCTATAGAGTTTTGGACACACACATCCAGCATGCTTTTCATGCTGAAAGGGCCAGGAAACAATATTACAGTTTCTTGCAGTTGGCATGTAGAATCCAGCTGCTGCTGCTGCTGCTGCTGCTGCTGCTTCTTTTTTAAGTTTTTCCTATAGAGTGCATATACCCACGAGAGAGAGAGAGAAAGAAAAAGTGAAAAATCACCCCCCAGAGAACAGCCACACTATTAATCACTTCTCCAATCTCTGCTCAATTTTGGACATTTCATGCGTACAAGCCCAGTGAGATCTTCAAGCTACCAGGTCCCGGACTTGACCAAGCAGCTGGCCATGTGAGATCCAGTGTCTTAATGTCCATGCCACCTGCTGACTCCAAGGATCCAGCTTTTTTTTCTTTTATTTTTTGCTATAGGGCATGTACACTTGCAGGAGAGAGACAGAGAGAGGGAAAGTGAGAAATTACACTCCCCCACCAGCGGGGAGGGCCACGCCAACTCCCTTCTCCAGTCTCTTCTTGGGATTTTGGGCATGCACACACATGTGCTTGGATGATTTCCAAGCTGCTGAGTCCAAGACTGAATCAGAGTTGGCCAAGGGGATCCAGCTGCCTTAAGCGCCACACCACTTTCTATTTAATGCATTATTTACTGGTCACATTGCCCAAGTCCGAGCCTTGTATAGACACATTCTGCAGTTGCACTGTGTTTTGCCCCTCAGACCTCAAAGCCCTGGGCGATCAGTACATGAAGAACAATGAAGAACAAATTTACACTTAAGATCATTGGTTCTGAGGCCCAGCATTTCTTGCAGGAATGGGAGGTGTATGCAGCAGCATTGTGGCAACAAGCTAATGAAAGCAGACAGAATTCAACTGAAAAAACACATTTTGGCACCTTCCTCCCAGAAGAAAAATTTAATGACATCCACAATGAACAAACTGGACAGTTACAAGAGATGATGCAAGCCACTAAACCCAATAAGCAATTTAATATTACTGAGTCTGCCACATCAAAAGTTTAGTCTATGCAATAAAGCTTAACAAAACATGAAATCCAGAGCCCCCCCTTTTTTTTAAACTATCACTGTTTTTTGTTTTGTTTTTTTTTTTTTCATTTTGTTTTGCTTTGTTTTGGAGAGGTTTTTGCTCTAGGTCACATGCTCACCAGAGAGACAGAGAGACAGAAAGTAAGAAATCACCCCCTCAGGGAGGCACGCCGCAATCCCTTCTCCTCCAGTCTCCTCTCAGGATCTTGGGCACACACGCACACACATGCGCCCAGCACTATCACTGGTTTTTTAAAAGGTATTATTTCAGCTTTGAGTCTTTCATAATATTTCATTTATGATGTTATGAATGCAGTATATAGACCGGAATCAGTAGTAGACAACTGAAAAATGTTGTGACATTATTGGAATAACAGTACTTGCTGGATGAAATTTGGTTTGGGGACTAAAAGAAAGGCTTAGAAAGGGAAAAAAATATTTACTTATTTCTATTTGTTATCATTATTATTGTTATTTTAATTTGACCAGAGAGAGACAGAGAGAAAGAGAAAACGAGAAAGCAAGCTGCTAGGTCCAGGACTTGAATCATGGTCGGCCATGTAGGAGTCCAGCACCTTAACTACCATGCCACCTACCAGCCCCAGGATCTAGTTTCTTTAACCACCAGAACACGGAACTATCCATGGAAATAATTTTTTAAATTTGTTTTGTGTTTTTTAGAGAGATTTTTGCTACAGGGCATGTGCGTGCACCAGAGAGACAGAAAGCAAGAAATCACCCCCATGGGGGATGGCCACCGTAACCCCTCCTCCTCCATTCTCCTCTCAGGATTTTGGGCACACACGCACGTGCACCCAGCATGAGTTTCAAGCCACCGGTCAGGGATTCAAACTGTGGTTGACCGTGCAGGAGTCCAGCAACGTAACCATTTCACTATCTGCTGGGCTCACCATGGAAATAATTTGATGGATAGACCGATTTTCTAATAGAGTTAAGTGGCAGATGTACATATGCACCTACTTAAGCATACATGCAGGAGACTACAGGAGCCCTAGAAGTAAAGATTCAAGCAGGAGGGTGCTGCTATGAGGTAGCTGAGGCTACATGGGGAGCCCAGGCTCAGTTCCCAGACCAATCTAAACAGTCCTGGCGTAGTGGCACCTACCTGTAAACCTAGCTAACTGGGAGGCTAGGGCAAGAAGTTCTAGACATGGTGAGACCCTGTCAAAAATACCCACAATCCTCGTTCTCCTTTTTTCACTTCTCTTCCTCCCTCCCTTCATCTGTCCTGCACTTTTTCTCTCTCACACACAAAAAGGAGTGAAGAAAAAAAATAGAACTATCAAGCAGTAGCTGTGGAGGCCCAACAGCACTTCTGAGTCGTTGCAAACAATTGACGTCTCTGTATCTGTTTTTACCTGGATTCTGATTCTAGTTGTCTAATTTTACTTCCTCATGATTTCTGCCTACTGGTTTTCCTGTGTATCAGATCTTACTCCAGGGTTGTTCCATTGCTTCCCTCATCCAACAAGCTGTTTTATGTTTATTTATCAGTTGCCACAATGTAATATATCTTGAAATCAATGTATTTACTTTTTTCCATGCCCACTTAGTCTACTAGAATGTTAGCGGCAGGAAAGAGAGCCACATTTTATTTTGTCTATTGCCACATTTCCGCTGCCTAGAATAGTGCCTAAGACATAAAAGTTAATAAATAAGTGCTTCGGCCCACTAGTTAGTGCTTTAAGCTCTGCCAGTCTCACAGAGAAAGTGCTCTCAGCCAAGGGTTGCATTAGGTGATCACAATAGAGTACCTTGTGCTCTGATTATGCTGAATTCTCCTGCCTGAACGTTTCCTAGGCCACGAGCCAGACCATTACTCATGTTTGGGTTTGAAATAAATCTTAGCCACAGGATGTCAGGAAAATGGTCCAGCGCCTTGTAATACATGTCTAGAGAAAAGAAGAAGATTCTGAAGATATCACATTGCTGTGAGGTATCCCACACCTTTTAGTCCCCTTCCTGTACTTAGCAGGACATTGATAAGTACCTGGAATATCCTGCTCCCTATGTCTGCTTTTAAAAACCCACTCCTTCAAAGCTTAACTCTCCAGCAGCCTTTTTCATGGCGCTTGTCTGGATTTTCCTAGTCCAAATTTACTTTTTCCTTTTATACATCTGTTAAAACACCTAAAAAATTCTGCCTTGTGACACCCACATTGTAGATTTAAGTCATAATGATTATGTCACATATAAAAGACTAGAACAATTATTTATAACTTGTTACATAATGAACATTTTGTATGAAGGAATGAAAGGATTGCCAAATATACATTAAGGGGATCTGGTCATAAATGTTTTCATCACAAAGGAGTTACATTTAGATACCAGAGTAAAGAATTTGCAGAAGAAAACATTCTATGAAACAAGATCATGTAGGTATGGCTAACAGGTAGAGATCATTTACCCAATTCAAAACATGTTTAAAATAAAATCATTCTTAGTAAACACTCAACAGATATTTGTTATTTTTTTAAAAAAATAATGTAGATATATGACATCTAAGTAACATTTGATATAATAAAAGTAAATAAATAGAATGAATTCACTCTTATATACCTAACTGAAAAATCTGAGTTAGTTCATGGCATTGGAGATTGAATTGAAATGGAAGAGTTCAAAATATCAGAGCTACTAGACATTCAAAGATAAACCTGTTCTGCCTCTCTGACAGAAAAAGAGAAAAAAAGAAGAGTGCTTAGGTGTCCAGAGATGCTACATCAAAAGGAGGTTTCACCTGTTCTGTGTTGTACAACTTTAAGATGGCCTGAGGGAACTGGTCATCTACAATACCGCTGCAATGACTGCATTAAACATCTGAGAAAGACCGTTCTAAATACACCTGCTCAGTTACAAGACCAAATAAATATTTAACTCTCCGCACGTGTCTGATGGTACTAGTTCTACCTTCCCTCTTATTCTCATAGTCCTAGAACCAAGTTATAACTCAGGTTCATGTATTACCTCTTAGCAAAAGTTGGAACATTTTCTTCTTCAGATCCTTGATGGCCTTCAGAGAGTTTCTTACACAGTATAAATGACAACTATGAGGACAGCAGGTAGCATGGTAGTTAGGGTGCTGACCACAGTTCAAGGCCTGGACCTGGTGGCTTGCTTTCTCACTTTCCTTCTCTCTCTCTCTCTTTTTCTCTTTCTGGTCAAACTTTAAAAATAAATAAATAAATAAATAAAATAATTCTAAATAAATGAGTACAATAAAATAAAAAGTGTTGTGGGGGCTACAAAGTGGTATGTTGGTTAAGGTGCTGAACTCTCACATACCCAACTGTAGTTTGAGTCCTGGACTTGGATGCTTGAAAATCACACCAGGCATGTGTGCATGTGTGCCCAAAATTCCTGGAGGAAAATGGAAGAGAAGGGACTGCAGTATGGCCATTCACGGGGGGAGAGATTTCTCACTTTACCTCTGTTTCTTTCCAGCTAGCCCATATATCCTATGGCAAAAACCTTTATTTTTATTTTACTTTATTACTTATTTTTTTTTAGAGATTTTTGCTATAGGATATGTTATGCTCACCAGAGAGACAGGGAGAGAGACAAAAAGTAAGAAATCACCCCCCTCGCCCGGCAGGGGTGATGGCCATGCCTCAAACCTTTCTCCTCCCTTCTCTCTGGATCTTGGACAAACACACACACACACACACACACACACACACACACACACACAGGTGTTTAGCCAGTTTTAAGCCACCGAGTCCGGGACTTGAACTGTGGTCAAGTACTTGAGAGCCCAGCAACGTAATCATTGCACCATCTGCTAGTCCCCAAAAACCTTTAAAAAATAGTATTGTGGGACCAGCAAGGGGCACAGTGGTTAAGCAGCTAGTCTCCCACTTGGCTGACCATGGCTCAAGTACTGGACCCAGTAGATTGAAACTCACACTGGGCACATGTGTGTGCATGCCCAAAATCCTGAGAGGAGAATGGAAGAGAAGGGACTGTGGTATAGCCATCATCGTTGGGGGGCAGGGGGCGGGAAGTGATTTCTAACTTTCCCTCTCCCTCAAATTCAAAACAAAATGCATAAACAAAAAAGCAGTTAGTCTTCATTATTTTACTATCATTTCAATTTTCCCCAAAATTCACAGAATCATTTTAACACCATTATTAAGTTAAACTTTTTATTTTTTATTTTTTAAATTTTTTTGGAGAGGTTTTTGCTATAGGGCGTGTGCGCTCACCAGAAAGACAGAGACAGAAAGCGAGAAATCACCCCCCCCAGGGGGGGATGGCCATGCCGTAATCCCTTCTCCTCCATTCTCCTCTTGGGATCTTGGGCACGCACGCACACGCGTCTGGCTTGAGTTAAGCTGCTGCGTCCGGGACTTGAGCCGTGGTCGACCACATGGGAGTCCAGCAACATAGCCATTATGCTAACAGATTGTCCTATTACATGGGAGTCCAACAACATAGCCATTACGCCAACTGCTGGTCCCCTAAGTTAATTTTTTTTTAAATAATTATTTTATGAGACCAGCAGTTAGCATAATGGCTATGTCGCTGGACTCCCATGTGGTCGACTGCGGTTCGCGTCCCAGACCCGGTGGCTTAAACTCAAGTCAGGCGCGTGTGCGTGCGTGCCCAAGATCCCGAGAGCAGAATGGAGGAGGGATTGGGGCGTAGCCATCCCCCCTGGGGGGTGATTTCTCACTTTCTGTCTCTCTGTCTCTCTCTGTCTTTCTGGCACACGCAAGCACCCTATAGCAAAAATCTCTCCAAATAATAATAATAAAATAAAGTAATTATTTTATTTAACCTTATTTATTTATTCATTTCTAATTTGACCAGAGAGAGAGAGAGAGAGGAAAGCGAGAAAGCAAGGCACCAAGTCCGGGACTCAAACAGTAGTCGGACATGTGGGAGTCTAGCACCCTTAACCACTACGCCACCTGCGAACCTCACTAAATTAAGCTTTTGAATTTCTATTTTTATGTCTGGTTGGTTCTCTAAAAGGAATATTTGAAGCAATATTTTTATACGTTGCACGAAAAATTTCCAAGCTGTTGTGTGTGCACACAAACTGCAAAGAGTTAATGCTTGTTGTGCTTATAGCATAAGAAAAAGACACATGAAAGGGCTACTTCTCCAGCTTTAATTTCTACTTGGCCTTGCTCCAAAGGATGGAAGCTTGCTTTTACAGTTTTTGAGACTGCAGGTAATGAAGAGGATGAAAAGGATCTGAGCTTTGTAGTTAGGGAGTCCTGCTATAGAATATGCGCAGTTTGACCTAGTTCCAATCCACAAACTGATAGTAACGGAAATGTGGAGAAAATGTTTACAATAATGCCTAGAATAAAGCTTAGTCCCCATAAGAGCTCAAACATGTTCTGAGCCTTTATTACTAAATTTCTATCAGGATTAAATAAGACGGTACTTTACAATTAGCTCTCCTTTAATTGAAACCAAGCAGGGAACCCCTAAAAGAGCTGAGTCCTTAGTTTCCCCTTCTGGTAAGAAAAAAAAAAAAAATGAAAATTCCCCCAACTGAAAAATTAATAAGGGTTGAACTAAAAGTAGTGTCTTTCTAAGCTACTTAGAAATGCAAGAGTCATTTAAATTTTAATTGCCGAAAGTAAGGATTAAGACTCCAGACTTTGGTTATGTTAATTAAGTAATTTTGGCTAAGAGTCAGGGTCGTGGTTCCCCAAACTCCTACTGAAAGGGGAAATAAAGTTCTTTTTACTTATTTAGTTAGTTAGTTAAAGATTTTTACCATAGGGCGTGTGCACAAGAGATGGGGTAGAGGGGAGACAGAGTCAGGGACGGTGGGAAATCACCCTTCAAGAAGAGTGGCCATGACGCAGTCTCTTCTCTTCCGTTCTCCTCTCTGGATTTTGGGCCCGCCTGCACGCACACGCGCCTGGCATGCTTTTAATCTGCTGGGTCCGGGCTGGAACTGCGGAGCTGGCCATGTGGGACCCATAACTACCACACCACATACTGGCCCAGAAAGATAGTTTCTAACATAAATCCTTAAGCTGCTCTGCAGGATGGAACTCGTTTGGCTGTGCCCAAACAAACCCCAGTGCATGGTGCCAGAAACCTGGTGATTTCCCCCTCCCAGAATGAAAACTGATAGACCTAAGGCCTCATCAATCGAGAAACTCCAGAAGATGGCCATGTCCTTTTTAAGCAATCATTGAGCTGATTATGCACCTGGGACCTCTACCCTTAATTTTGCGCTTAAAAATGCATTTTTGAGGCCGACAGCTGCCTGCCGAGGTGGTTAAAGACGCTGGATTCCCACATGGCAGACCACAGTTAGAGTCCCGGACCTGGCAGCTTGCTTTCTCGCTTTCCCTTTTTCTCTCTCTCTGGTCAAATTAAAAAATAATGATAACGAATGGAATTGTGTTCGCGGCCCCCGTCGCTCTCCGAGGCCAGTGACGCCTCTAGTTCTCTGAGCTCCAGTCCAAGAAGTGGGGTAAGTGAGGTTTCCACCCCATGGCTCATACAAAGTAGACCTCCCGCAAGTCCGCTGGCTGTAAAGCGCCCAGGAAGCAACTGCCTGCAAAAGGGGTGAAGGAGCCTCATCTTTAGAGGCCGGGTACTGTGGCGCTCTGTGAAATCAGACGGTATCAGAAGCCCACTGAATTTCCTATCAGCAAACTTCCTTTCCAGCCTTCTGGCGGGAGAAATTGCTCAGGATTTCAAAACAGATCTGCGCTTCCAGAGTGCCGCTATTGGTGCTTTATAGGAGGCAAGTGAGGCCTATTTTGGTTGGCCTTTTTGAAAATATCAACTTGTGTGCTCTCCATGCCAAACGTGTAACAATTATGCCAAAAGACACCCAGCTGGCATGCCGCATATGTGGAGAACATGCTGAAGAATCCACTATGATGGGAAACATTTCACTCTCAAAAAAAAAAGTTTTCCCCTTCGTCCTGTTATTGGTAGTTCTGAACATTAGATTTTTTTTCCCCATGGGGTACCTAAGTATATGACTGCAGGTGGAAAATAGGGGACAGAAATTGGATATTGGCAGTTTTTCCATTTTCATTTGTGTGTGGATTTTTAATGTAAATGCGTAAATGTAAAGTATTAATGCAAGTCAAAATGTTTCAGTGAACAAGTTGCAGCAGTTCAACGTTATAACGATTATAAATAAACCTGTTCAATTTTTCTGTACAATGCCAGCATTTGAATTTTTTTTAATAACAAGTAAATTTCTTGGGACCAGCAGTTGGCAAGCGTAATGGCTTTGTCGCTGGACTCCCATGTAGTCAACTGCAGTTCGCGTCCCGAACCTGGTGGCTTAAAACTCACACCCGGCGTGTGTGCGTGCGTGCCCAAGATCCCAAGAGGAGAATGGAGGAGAAGGGATTGCGGCGTGACAATCTCACC
>NW_006204428.1:109625-124515 GCF_000334495.1 Tupaia belangeri chinensis | reverse complement strand
GATTTCTCACTTTCTGTCTTTCTGTCTCTCTCTGTCTGTCTGATGAGTGCACACGCCCTATAGCAAAAAACCTCTTAAAAACAAACAAACAAACAAACAAAAAAACAAGTAAATTTCTTTTTTCTTTTTTTTTTTTTGGAGAGATTTTCACTATAGGGCGCATGTGCTCACCAGACAGAGAGAGACAGAGAGACAGAAAGCAAGAAATCACCCCCTAGGGGGGATGACCACGCAGCAATCCCTTCTCCTCCATTCTCCTCTCGGGATCTTGGACACACATGCACACGCGCCCGGCGTGAGTTTTAAGCCACCAGGTCTGGGATGCGAACCGCAGTCAACTACATGGGAATCCAGCGACATAGCCATTATGCTAACTGCTGGTTCCCAAAACAAGTAAATTTCTTATTGACGGCAACCAAATGGTGTTCGTAGCATTTTTATCATACGGTAGAGTCCATCCATTCACTATACTTTTCTGAGTTGTCCTACATGGAAGTACATGTTTTTAATGTTGTCTGTCTTCTGTGCTGTTCCTGTAAGTTTGCTATTAAAATACATTAAACTAAAAGTAATAATAATGATGAATGGAATTAAATAAATAATTCTTTTTTTAAAAAATACATGCTTGACACTCCTCAGAGTCTGGGGTTCCCATTCTCTTTGTTCAAAGTATGGCAACAAAGCTGTATTTTTCTTCATCACACTTACAGGTGCAGTTTTGTTTGTGGCACACAAGCAAGTGAATGTGGTTTGAGTTCACTAACAAGATGAGATACGCTATTGTTATGTAATAGGAGAAGGTAAACAACATTCTTACCTCAGTCCAGGGTAATTGTTCTAATGTTTCAAATTTAGTTTGTTAAAGGAATTTCAAAATTCAGAACTGAGTTATAGTATGGGGGTCCACCTCACATAAGGATTTTCTTCTTTTCCTGCAATTGGTTTATCAAAGGCTAGAGGGGAAGATTTTGGGGGATGGGTAAAAAGACTATGAAGGACCTACTTTCTTTGGTCTTTTGTAATCTATTAGGTCTGCTCATGTTACTCTCCTTTTCTTCCCATTGTGTATGTTAAAGCTGCTATGAGTAACATGACCTGGAAAGAGAGCATAATAGGAGTGAGCAGTGACATAGTGACTGGTGTCTTGGTGATAATGTTTGCAAGGCACCGAAAACCAGAGTGGGGGGCCTGCCCACAGCCTGGTGGTTAAAGACGTTGGAGCCTACATGGCCAAAAGTGGTTGAATCTGGGCCCCCCAAGGGTTAAAAAGGATTGCTGTGTGTGCACTAAATCCCAGGGTGATGCAGAAATGGAGAAGAGATTGCAGCATGAGCATGCCCTGTTACAGGGTGAATTCTCCCTCCTTCCCTTCCTCTCTCTTCTCTCTCTCTCTCTCTCTGGTGAGTGCCTGTTCCCTCTAGCAATTAAAAATAAATAAAACCAGACGGATCCTAGGAAATTGGCTAATACAGAGTGGGAGGCATTAGTGTTCATGTGAAAACTCTGAAGACTGCCAAAGAGTTACATGAAATACTAGTCTTCTAATGAAGATGAGCAGAACATACCCTATTAATTGAACAGAGAAATCAGGACACCTAGGTCACCACAAGATAACAGATTACTCATCAATCCACTAAAATCAACCAGAAGAGCTTAAAATGCAGGGAGGCAAAATCCTGATGACTTTAAAAGAGCAAAGTCTACGAAACTAATTAATTCACTTTTACGATGATGCTAGGCCATTAGTGGTAATGAGGAAACTAAATTTGACCTATTTGGAATGTGGATACGATGTTGTTCTTCCTTCTTGTCAGTACATTAAAACCATGTAGTCTGATTTATAGTACAGTATTACAAATGAGATCTTATCTAAATGTCTAACAGTACTATTGCTGCTGAAATATACTGCATGGGATTATGTTAGGATCAGTCTAAGGGATTTTATACTGCATGGGGTTATGTTAGGATTAATCTAAGGGATTTTTAGCATGCTTATTTGTGACAAGGAAGAGACGTTATACAAAAACCACACTGAGGGAATTTCTACTCACTGCTACAGCTGTGAGTCAGTGCTCAGAATAGTTACCTGCCAGGCCACTCCCAGGGGTCAGTGCAATGCTCTGCAGTGTTGGAAGCCATGTGGAGCATCAGCATGGTTTACCAGTACACTTGTCCACACTTGGTGCAGATGCGCATGCCCAAGATTCTACTACCTAGGAAAAGCTGGGGGAATCCCAGCGTGAGATCTGTTAATGGTGCCTGTATTTGCTTTGTCTCTCTCCCATGGAAAAATCAGAGAGAGAAAAAAAGAAAAAGAAAGAAAGAAAGGAAGGAAGGAAGGAAGGAAGGAAGAAAGTAAGAGAGAGAGGGAGGAAGGAAAAAGGAAGGAAAGGGAAAAAAGAAAGATTTAAAAAAAGAAAAGAAGCTAAAAAAAAAAAGAGAGAGAAAAGAAAAGAGGACCAGCAGGTGGTATGGTGGTTAAGGCCCTGGACTCCCATACGGTCATCCATAGTTCAAGTCCTGGACCCAGGGGCTTGAAAATCATGCTGGGAATATGTACGTGCATGCCCAAAATCCCAAGAAGAGAAGGGAGAAGAAGGTATTACATTGTGTCCATCCCTCCTGAGAGTGAGTTCTCACTTTCTCTCTCTTTGTCTCTCTCTATCTCTGGTGAGCACATGCACCCTATAGCAAAAACCAAAAAAAAAAAAAAAAAAAAAAAGGAAGAAAAGAAACAGCATTTGCCAAACTGAGGTACATTTTCTTGACCAAAACCATGTGTCTGGAACAAATATAAGAGGAGATGAACAATACCCAGATGTTCAGGTAGGAAAACTCAAAAGGAAAGTCAAGGGAAAAATGGAAAAGTGGTAGAAAATTTCAAGAAATATAAAGAGTCTTAATAAGAAAAAGAATAGAAAACTTTTAAATTTAAATAGAATTGATTCTTTCAATATTATATCTTAATGATGCAAAAAATAACTGTTAAAAACAAAATATATGAAGCCAGGCATGGTGGCATGTGCCTATAATCCTAGCTACTTAGGAGGCTGATGCAGGAAGATCTCCAACTCAAGGCCACTTGGTGAGACACTATCTCTTAAGAAGAAAGCAAGAAAAAAAAGAACACATGACAAACCCTGGAAAAGCAAAATTAATAACCTGAGGTTAAGGGCTGGCAAGTGACATGGTGGTTAAGGCAGCTGGATTCCCTCACAGCAGACCACAGTTCAAGTCTTGTATCTGATGGCTTGAAACTCACACCAGGCACATGTGCATGCATGCCCAAAATCCTGAGAGGAGAATGGAAAAGAAGGGATTGTGACCTGGCCATACCCCCTGAGAGGGGATTTCTTGCTTTCTGTCTCTGGCTCTCTAGTGCCCTATAACAATCTCTAAAACTAACTAAATAACCCAAGCTTAAAGGCTCTGGACTCCCATGTGGCCAACTGTGGTTTGAATCCCAGACCTGGCAGCTTGAAAATCATGCCAGGCATATGTGCATGTGTTCGCAAAGTCCCAGGAGGAGAATGGAAGAGAAGGTATTGTCCCGTGGTCATCCTCCCTGGGCAGGGGATGATTTCTCCCCCTATTATATATATGTGTGTATAATATTTATTTTTAAAAATTATTTACTCAATTTTATTTATTTATTCATGTATTTTAATTTGACGAGAAAGAGAGACAGAGAGACAATAGGGAGAGTGGGAAAACAAGCCACCAGGTCTGGGACTCAAACCATGGTTGGCCATGTGGGAGTGTCCAGGGCCTTAACCACCACATCACCTGCTGGTCCCCCAAATATATATATATTTAAAATGATTTATTTATTTTAATTAATTTATCATTATTATTGTCATTTTTAAGGTCTTTACTACAAGGCATGTGCATTCACAGAGAGAGACAATAAGAAAGAAAGTAAGAAATCACCTCCCAGGAGGTATGGTCATGCCACAATCCCTTCTCTTCCATTCTCCTCCTGGGATTTTGGGTCCATAAATAAGGTCATGCGTCCAGCATGAGTTTCAAGCCTCTAGGTCCAGGACTCACACGATGATCAACTATGTAGAAGTCCAGTGCTTTAACCACCATACCACCTGTGGTCCCTGGTTAAAAATAAATAAATAAATATACAATTTTTAAATAAAATAATTGTATATATAAATATTTATTTATTAAAGAATTACTTATTTAATTTAATTTGTTATTATTATTATTATTATTTTAATTTGATCAGAGAGAGAAACGGATAGTGAGAAAGCAAACTACTAGGTCCAGGACTTGAACTGTGATCAGCCATGTGGGAGTCCAGCACTTTAACTACCACACCACCTGCCAGCCCTGAAAATATATTTTTTGAAAAAAGATTATATTGGCCATTTCAGCAAAGAGACTAAGTTACTCAGGAATAAAGATAATGCAAGAAGTTCGTCTTCCATAGTACATGCTCTTTTCAAAAAACCATAGCATATTCACATGAATAAAAGATACTGTATTATTTTCTACTCAGTAATTAATACAAATTGCAATAGCTCTACATGGTTTGGTAAAATAAAATGGCTATAAATGACAATGACAAAGTTATTGAAACACATTCCTAGTAACTATTACTCACATATGATGCCTTGTTTAAAAATTTCTCAATCTTTATGAATATTTAATAATAATTTTTCTCTTCATCTGAAATTTGGTTGCTTTGCTTTTTTTTTCCTAAGTATTTTCAGCTAATTCACTGGTCTGAGCTTATTTTTGTCGTAGGACATATGCTTCCTGGAGAGAGAGAGAGAGAGAGAAAGAGAAATCACCCCTCAGTGGGGAAGGCCACATCACAGTTCCTTCTCCATCCTCCTCTTGGAATTTTGGGTGTGCACACACATGGGCTGGGAGTGTTTTTCAAGCTTCTGGGTCAGGGACTCAAACTGTGGAGTCAGCTATGTGGGATTCAGCACCTTAACTATCATACAACCTGCTGGCGTAGTGTGAGCTTTTTAAAATAGTGAAATTTGAAAGGAATCTAAATATTCAAGAGGAAACATAAGTAACTTGTGCACCATCACCTTATGAAACTAATAAATTAAACTGTAGTTGCAGGTACACCCTGGGCGCATAGTTGGTAGGGAGAGGAACTGTAATGTGGAGTGCCAGCCATGGGTCCAGATCCCTAGTTCAGCCCAAAAACACTCTGGGTATATGCACTGATGCCCACAATGCTGACAAGCTGGAGGTCTGTAGAAAGGGGATCATGGTGTGGCCAGATCCTGTTAAGGGTCTTTCCTTCTCTCTTTCTCTCTCTCATTTGTGTGCATACACATGCTACCATGGATAAAATAGATAATCTTTCAATTTTAGTAGTAAGTATATATTTATTGAAATAAAAAATAAAAAGATAATCGAACCATGGATCTGTTTTCAGGTTAAAAAATGAAAATTAAAAAATTGTACACATACACACAAACATATATTTGTGCACAGAAAGGGATATAGGAAGGTAGACATCATTGTGTCAACAGAGACCATGAATGCTTTTTTTACTATGAATGAACAAATGTGCAAGTTTTAGAATCAAAACAAAACAGGAAGGCCATGGAGAAGGTGCTTTCCCACGCTAGTACGCCTGATAACAAGAACTGTTATTTAGAGAACACTCCCTGAATCATAACCTTGCACAAAGACCACTGCAGCCTGATACAAGGATGTCTTCTGCAAGGACATCTGCTCAGAGACTCGCTGTCCAACCGTACACTGATAAACAGTAACTCTTCTTATTGATTCTGGTAGGCAAGGATAATCGGCCCCAAACAACTGGTATACTCCTTCCTTTTTCCCCCTCGGCTGACATGTTTTGCCTTTAACACTTGTCTGAGAATTGTTAAAAACCTTGGTTAGCATGTTTGGGGCTACCTGAGTTATGCTTATTGGGCTCCATCCTGGTGCAATTTTCAAATTTATGTCCAAGTAAAGTCTTTTTTGCTTTGCATGCTTGGCTTCAGTTTACTTTCTTTTTAGGTTAGCCCAAATTATAATTGTATATATTTATGCAATACAAAGTGATATTCTATCTACATGTTGTAGAATGATTATTTCAAGCTAATAAACATATTCTTCACCTCGGACACATGCTTTTCATGGTGAGAACATTTCAATTTTTGGGTTTTTTTTTCTTTTTTTGGAGAGGTTTTTGCTATAGGGCATGTGCACTCACCAGAAAGACAGAGAGAGACAGAGAGACAGAAAGCAAGAAAGCACCCTCCGGGGGGGCGGGGGGATGGCCACGCCGCAGTCCCTTCTCCTCCATTCTCCTCTTGGGATCTTGGGCATGCATGCACATGTGCCCGGTGTGAGTTTAAGCCGCTGGGTCCGGGACTCGAACCGTGGTCGACTACATGGGAGTCCAGCAACATAGCCATTACGCTAACTGCTGGTCCCGAGAACATTTTAATTTTATCTGACGGCAGGCAAGTCTTGAGTTTTCATGTCCAACGCAACAGAAAAAGTCTATCTTGCTTTGCCTCAAAACAGACCTCTTATGCATTTATTCTTTTCAGGACCCTGTTGATTGGAGAGGGTAGATCTTCCACGTCTAGCTTAGTCAGACTCCCACGTTAATTTCTTCTGGAAACATCCCTAATGGACACACCTACAATAATCCTCTATCAGATTTCTAGGTATTCCTTAGTCCAGTCAAGTTGACATCCAAACTATCACACATACTATTCTGATTAGAGATGTTACTTAATATGACTTTAATCCTCTTAAATGTATTCAGACTTGTTTTGCAGCTTAACATATGATTTATCCTGGAGAAATGTTCTGTGTGCACTGAAGAAGAATGTGTATTCTGCTTCTGTCAGATGGAATGTTCTATATGTGTCTGTTAGGTACATTTGATCTAAGTGTAATTTAAGTCCCACGTTCCCTTATTTTCTGTAAGGATAACTTATCTATTATTGAAAGTGGCATATTGATGGGAACCAGCAGTTAGCGTAATGGCTATGTCGCTGGATTCCCACGTAGTCGACCGCGGTTCGTGTCCCGGACCCGGTGGCTTAAAACTCAACGCCGGGCGCGTGTGCGTGCGTGCCCAAGATCCCGAGAGGAGAATTGAGGAGAAGGGATTGCGGCGTGACCATCCCCCCTGGGGGGTGATTTCTCGCTTTCTGTCTCTATGTCTCTGTCTGTCTGGCGAGCGCACGTGCCCTACAGTGAAAATCTCTCAAAAAAAAAAAAAAAAGTAAAAAGAAAGTGGCATATTGGGACCAGCAGTTAGCATAATGGCTATGTTGCTGGACTCCCACGTAGTCGACCGCGGTTCAAGTCCTGGACCTGGAGGCTTAAACTCATGCCGGGTGCATGTGTGTGTGTGTGTGTGTGTGTGTGCACAAGATCCCAAGAGGAGAAAGGAGGAGAAGGGATTGTGGCATGCCATCCCCCCGGGGGGTGAGTTCTCATTTTCTATCTCTCTGTCTCTGTCTTTCTGGCAAGCGCACGCGCCCTATAGCGAAAACCTTTCCAAAACAAACAAACAAACAAACAAACAAACAAGAAAGTGGCATATTAAAGTCCTCTTCTACTGCACTGTGATCTATTTCTCTTTAATATTTGTTTTATTTACTTGGGTGCTTCAATGTTAGGTATATATAGGTTTACAATTGTATGTCCTCTTGATGAGTTGACCTTTTATCATTATATAATGATCTTCTTTGTTTCATTTGACAGTTTTTGACTTAGTGTCTTTTTTATCTTATATAAATATTAATAGCTGCCCTAACTCTCCTTTTGTTTTAATTTTTAAAAATAATTATTTTAACTTTATTTATTATTATTTTCCAATTTGACCAGAGAGAGAGAGGGAAAGTAAGAAAGGAAGCCACCAGGTCTAGGACTTGAACCATGGTTGGCCATGGGGGAATCCAACACCTTCAACCACCACGCCACCTGCTGGTCCCTCTTTTTGCTTTTATTTTTAAGGAGTATCTGTTTTTCATCCCTTTATTTGTGTCCTGAAAAGTGAGGTGAGTCTCTCTCTCTCTTAAGTTTTCCAGAGGTCATCTGTGCTTGACAACAAAACAGAAAGACAGGCAGGGAGAGGGAGACAGAGAAAACACTCTTCATTGGGTCAGGCC
The DNA here is from genome assembly GCF_000334495.1 of Tupaia belangeri chinensis. Taxonomy (NCBI): domain Eukaryota; kingdom Metazoa; phylum Chordata; class Mammalia; order Scandentia; family Tupaiidae; genus Tupaia; species Tupaia belangeri. Next base: position 116,392 of record NW_006204428.1, on the reverse strand, counting down.
ACAATCCCTTTTCCTCTGTTTCTCTACCCTATCAGGATTATGGGCATGCATGCACACATGCCCAGTTCATCTTTCTTTTCTTTTCTTTTCAAGAATTTTTTATTTGACTTTATTATTGTTGTTATTATTTTAATTTGCTCTAGGGCATGTGTGCTCAGCAGAGAAAGACAGAGAGAGAGTGAGAGAGAAAGAGAGAAAGAGAAAGCGAAGGAAAGTGAGAAAGCAAGCTGCCAAGTCCAGGAAAATGGAAATGTAGTTGGCCATGTGGGAGTCTAGCTCCCCAACTACCACACCACCTGCTGCCCCACTCCCCAGTTTATTTTTCAAGTCTCTGTGGCAGAGATTTGAACTATGTGGTTGGTCATGGGAGATCAGGCTGACTTAACTACCAGACCACAGAGTTTGCCTAAGACAAGTCTCTTCTAAGCAGCATACAGTTGGGTTTTCTGTTGTTTTGTTTTGTTTTTAGTTTTTTTTTCGATAGGGCCTGTATGTTTGCCAGAGAGAGACTGAGAGAGGGAAAGTGAGAAATCACCCCCTAGAGGGATGGCTACATCTCAATCCCTTCTCCTCCATTCTCCTCTGGGATCTTGAGCATGCATGCACATGTGCCCAGTGTTATATTCAAGTTACCAGGTCTGGGACATGAACCACACAATTGGCGCCATGTGGGATCCAGTGACTTAACCTCCATGTCACATGGCAGCCTCCAGTTTTGTATTTTTTTTTTTTTAATAATTTAGTCACTCGGGATCAGCAGTTAGTGTAATGGCTATGTCACTGGACTCTCATGTAGTCGAATGCAGTTCAAGTCCCGGACCCAGTGACTTAAACTCACGCCGGGTGCGTGTGCGTGCGTGCCCAAGATCCTGAGAGGAGAATGGAGGAGAAGGGATTGTGGCATGGCCATCCCCCATGGGGGGTGATTTCCTGCTTTCTGTCTCTCTGTCTCTCTCTGTCTGTCTGGCGAGCTCACGTGCCCTATAGCAAAAACCTCTCCAAAAAAAAAAAAAAAGAAAGAAAAAAAAATTTAGTCACTCTATATTTTTTTAGTTGGAGAACTTAAATAATTTATGTTAAATACAGTAGCTCTACATTTTCACTCACTCTCCTCATTTTATGTTCTTGCTGTCAAAGTTTAATCATTTTATACTTTTTATTTCTTTAAATGTATTATCGATAATTCTCCTTGAACCATCAGAATCATTATTTTACCTTTAAAAATGGGGTATATCTAAATGAGGTCTATTTTTTTTTCCTTGTACTATGGTTTGACCTATATAGCACAGTGTCTGACACAGAAGAGATGATCAATAAATACTACTTGAATGAACCTTACCATGTTGTAAGGCTGTAAAGAGTCCATCACATGCTACAAATTGTGAAATGTTTATTCCGAGTCCATTTAAGTTCACTGAAAGCCTTGGTGGATAATGGGAGATAATAAAAATCTATTTTAAAAATAATTATTCTATTTAACTTTATTTATTTATTTGCTTAATTTGACCAGAGAGGGACAGAGAGAGAGAGAGGGAGAGAGACAGAGAGAGAGATCAAGAGAAAATGAGAAAGCAAGTTGCCAGGTTCAGGACTTGAACCGTGATCAGCCACGTGGGAGTCCAGTGCTCTTAACCGCCAGGCCCTGATGATAAAAGTTTTAATGACTTCATTCACTTCCCATGAACCCATATTAGACTCCACAGTCTGTTTTCATTACACTTGGGCTGAAGAAGGTCCTTCTGTACATACCTGCTGAGAGGGCTGACTGGAAAGGAAAGAACAGAGCTTCTCTTCCCATTTCAAGTCCTTCAAGCCTCAGGCTGGTTAAAGTCAGTGGAGGAGGGGAGCCCATGTTGGCAGAAGTAGGTCAGACATGGCTGAATCTTAAACAACTGACTATGACGGGAAATCTATGGGATTTGCCTAAAATATCATTGAGAGATGAGTCAGGGGGATTTGACAGAACAGAGCTGAAGTCATTTAGAAAAAAAAAGTTTTATATTTATACCCTCCTGAGGAAAGACATATTAAATTGGTTATGTATATTTTTCTGGCAGAAAGCCTTTGAAAAAATTTTTGTCTTTAAAGATTTTAAGAACATTAGAACCAAAAAGAATTAATGCCACTTATGATATCAAATACTTAAAAAGAAAGTAATGTGAGATGTTTATATGTGGATCACTTGATATTAACATTAGTGACAATGTAATAAATAGCAGACCAAAACTATTATTTGTTTCACTTAACTTTCTCTAGAACTATCACTTGTGTGTTGTATTTAGTAATTTATAATAAAGCCAAGAGAATGCCTGGAGTGTGTCTCGCTTTGGTTGGTTATCTGACAAAAACTCCTACTTACATTTCAAGACCAGTATATTTGTTACCACTAGGAAAAGTTATAAATAATATACCTCCATATTTTACTATATATTTATTTTTAAATAATTATTTTATTGAACATCATTCATTCATTTATTTATTTATTTTCATTTGACCTTAGAGGGACAGAGCATAAAAGAGAAAGTGAGTGAGAGAAAGAGAGAGAGAAAGCAAGCTACCAGGTCTGGGACTTGAACTGTGGCCAGCCACGTGGGAGTCCAGTGCCTTTAACACCATGCCACCTGACGGCCTCCATATTATACTACATATATTTTTTTTGGTGGGGGGAGAAGTCTTTGCTATAGGGCGTCTGCACTCACCAGACAGAGAGAGACAGAGAGACAGAAAGCGAGAAATCACCCCCCAGGGGGGATGGCCACGCCACAATCCCTCCTCCTCCATTCTCCTCTCGGGATCTTGGGCACGCATGCACACGCACCCGGCGTGAGTTTAAGCCACCAGGTCTGGGACTCAAACTGTGATTGACTACAGGGAGTCCAGTGACATAGCCATTACGCTAACTGCTGGTCCCCCTATACTATATTATAATTACCTGTTTAAGTTTCTTTTTCTCTAACTAGATGTCTGGTCTTTCAGAATGTGAACTTCATCTTATTTGTTTTTGCATCCCCTACTTAGTGCAATGCCTGACACATAGCAGACATTTAACAGGTGGTGGATCTAACTGATGAATTTAATACGTTATATGGATTTCTCATCATTAAAAAGTCAAAATTAGATTTTAGATAACTAGCATGTTTTGGGAAAGTTACCATGAGCATGAAGTACTGAATGTGCTAGGTTACTGAGACCTTTTGCCCTAGGGTTACAGGAGATTTGCTGAACAGAGCTGCTAATTAACTTTATCACTCACAGTTGCTGACTCAAACATAGGTATAAAAAATTATGAAAACATCTATATTGTGTTGGCTTTTTAAAGATCATCCTGTTTACTTCAGGCTGTGATGAATTTATTACTGTGAAGTCAATGAACAGTTCTAAAAGACCTTAATTTCCAGTAAGGTGATAGTGAGCTGGAGGGTGGAATATGACCTAAGGCTTGTAATTCTACACGAGCATTTAACTTCCTCAAGTAACTCATTAACTATCTATATTACTAATGCAAAGTACAGGACAATTCCAAAATAACTAGGCCAATAAACATTTGTGGAATAGAAAATCTTTCGTGCTTTTACATAATTAAATGCTCTCCTGCTTGTAAGTTGGCCTTATATCTACTGAAATCTTGTCTCCTTTTTTTTGCTTGCTATGTAACTTTTTTTTTTTTTTGCTATGTAACTTTTTCAACTTTAGATGTACAGACAGTTGTAAAGACTTCATTAGGACTTTGTTTTGCAATCTATTTCTCTTAACAATGAGGTTCCAACTTGGCACATACTCAAATACATGCATGGAAATCTTCAAAGAAGTAAACATAATGACTCAGTTATTAGGATTTTTTTGTTTGTTTGTTTTGTTTTTTTGACAGGTTTTTGCTAAAGCGAGTCTACATTTGCCAGAGAGACAGAGAGACAGAAAGTGAGAAATCACCCTCCAGGGGGGATGGCCAAAACACAGTCTCTTCTCCTCCATTCTCCTCTCAGGATCTTGGACATGCATACACACACGCCCGGTGTGAGTTTAAACCACCGGGTCTGGGACTTGAACCGCGGGAAACTACATGGGAGTCCAGTGATATAGCCAACTACTGCTGGTCCTTTTTTTTTTTTTTTTTGAGGGAAACTTTTGCTATAGGGTGCGTGCACTCGCCAGAGAGACAGAAAGTGAGGACTCATCCCCTAGGGGGATGACCACGCTACAATCCCTTCTCCTCCATTTTCTTCTTGGGATTTTGGCACACATGCCAGGAGTGAGTTTCGAGCCACTGTGTTCGGGACTTGAACCACAGTCGACTAAGTGAGAGTTCAGTGATATAACCATTACTCTGTCTGGTGGTTCCCCAGTGATTAGTTTTTAAAACAGTCTATTTAAAAAGTAAGTTCAGTGGTACCAGCAGATAGTATGGTGGTTGAGGCGCTGAAATTCCCTCATGTCTGACCGTGGTTTGAGTCCCAGATCTGGCGGCTTGCTTTTTCACTCTCCCGCTCTCTCTGGCAAACTCATGTGAAAAAAAAATAAATAAATAAATAAATAATAAGTAATTCTTCTTAAACAAACAAACAAAAAAAGTAAATTTAGGGGCCAGCAGGTGGTGTAATGGTTGGGGCCCTTGACTTCCACATGGCAGACCAAGGTTTAAGTCCAGAACTGTCAGCCTGAAAATCATGTGAGACATGTATGCATATGTGCCCAAAGTCCCGGGAGGAGAATAAAGGAGAATGGATTGCAGCATGGCCATCTCCTATGGGGAGGTGGAGGGTGATTTCTCACTTTCCTTCTCACTATCTCTCTCCATTAAGTGCAGACGCCCTATGGTAAAAACCTCAAGAAAAAGTAAATTTAGTGTTGTGTGTGTGTGTAAGAGAGAGAGAGAGGGAGAGAGAAAGAGAAATCCACCCCCTGGGGTATAACCATGCTGCAATTCCTTCTTCTCCACACTCTTCTCAGGATTGTGGGCATTGGAACCAGCAGTTAGCATAAATGCTATGCCGCTGGACTCCCACGTAGTGGACCGTGGTTCACGTCCCAGACTCGGTGGCTTAAAACTCACGCTGGGCGCGTGTGCATGCGGGCCCCAGATCCCAAGAGGAAAACAGAGAAGGGATTGTGGCGTGGCCATCCCTTCCGGGGGGTGATTTCTCACTTTCTGACTCTGTCTCTCTCTGTTTGTCTGGCGAGCGCACACACCCTATAGCCAAAACCTCTCCAAAAAAAAAAAAAAAAGGATCGTGGGCATTCACGCACATGCGCTCTATGTGATTTTCAAGCCACTGGGTCTGGACTCGAACTGCAGAGTCTACCATGTGGGATTCAGCTGCCTTATCTGACACCTGCTGGCCCATTATTTATATTCTTTTTTAAAAGTTTACCTATTTCTTTATTTCATGAGAGAGGAAGAGAGCACATGTGTGAGAGAGAAACAAGTACCCTTCACAGGGTCTTACATCACTGCGAAGTCCCCCCAGCTGCCCAGCTAAACAGGATTACAGGTGCTTGCTAGCATGCCTGGCATGCTCAGGTGAACCCAAGATCTGAACCTGCACCTCCCACATGGTTCCAATGTCACGCAGTGGTGACTTATCACCTGTGTCATTGTGGCTGAAGCCATGTTTCACTTACATTCTTTTTTAAAAAAAATTTTTAGAATTATTTAATTTTATTTATTATTATTCTTATTTTTAGCTTAACCAGAGAGAGACAGAGAGAGAGAGAGGGAGGGAAAGCAAGAAAGCCAGCCACCAGGTCTAAGATTTGAACCACAGTCAGATGTGTGGGAGTCCAGTGCCTTAACCACTATGCCACCTGCCCGCCCCCATTCTTTTTATTTTTCCTACTTAATTTCTTTCTTTATTACCAATAGTGCACATGTGCATGTACAAGAGAGAAAGAGAAGTGAGCACCTTTAACGGGGTCTGGTTAAGCCATCTCCTCTCCTCCAGACCCGCGGCCTATCAGTTCTTGGCCCTGGTGCACATGCCTGGCACATGACTAGACTGGGAGTTTGGAGCCCCAGCACCATGTGGAATTCGGCTTCCCTTGAGCAGCACATTACCTCTGTGCCATGAAGCCAGCCCTTATTTATGTTCTTATATGTGATGGGACACCTTCTGGATTCTAAGATCGAGTAACACTGGTATTAATATGGCTGGGTACAGTTTTATAAGCCTGACTAGAGGAATTTTCTGTCTATTGGTTTGGCTAAAATATCTAATATAAAGTAATTTTTTTTTCAGATAAAGATGAACTATTTGCAGAAATAGTACTAACTAAAAACCCAGTTTAGCGACAGTCTGTCCTGTTCATCTTCTGTTTCTCAGCACCTAAAAAAGTCTGCCCCAGAGCACTTGAACTAATTATTTCACAATTAAAAAAAAAATGTCAGAGGGCACGTGCACCACCAGAGAGGGCAGACTGTGAGGAACCTGAGGGGTTGAGAAAGCACCTGCCATGGGAGATGGTCGCACTGCAATCCCTTCTCCTCCATCTCTCCTTCCTTTCTGGATTTTGGGCATGTGCACACACACATGCCCAGTGTGCTTTTCTTTCTCTTTTTAAAATTGCTTTTAATTTTTAAACTTTTTATATTACATTTAATCATATATATCATTACAGTGTATAACGTTTCTTTTTCCAGCATGATTACCATGCATATCAATCAAGACAAAGACATTACTATCTACATCGTCATCATCAAATAGCTTTTCATTTTTTCAGATTATTATTATTTTCTAGTCTTTCTTTTTTTTTTTTGGAGAGGTTTTCGCTAT
>NW_006204428.1:87943-109418 GCF_000334495.1 Tupaia belangeri chinensis | reverse complement strand
GTCCAGCGACAGCCATTACGCTAACTGCTGGTTCCCTAGTCTCTCTTTTTTTTAACTGTTGATTTTTCTCATTTATTTATTTTTACATTTTTTCACAAACATTTACATATCAAAAAATTTTTGCTCACACTCCTAGTTCTTGACAGTTAATAAACAGTTTTCAAAATTTCAAAATACTGAATTTTAAAGATAATGTTCAAAATATTTCTTATAATTTTGTATAATTTTGTTTGTGACTCTATAACAACAGAGACAGTATAGTTTTAAATATTTTTGAGAAAGTATTTACAACTACTCAAATTGTTGAAAAGCAGATGCCCAGCACACTAGTCACATATAAACCTTCCCAATTCAGACCTGCTACCAAATGTTCTGTCATTTACCGTCTGCTAGCAAAGATCAGTCTCTTTTTCTTCCTTCAACGTCTTTCTCAAGATAATCCTCTGGTGTGGTTGTTCTTTTGCAGTCTCTACTGATTACAATGCTGGGCTGGAAAAGTCCAGATTATTGTATGTTATAAATTCTTTCATATATCCCAGCATGCTTTTCAAGCTACAAGGTCTAGGACTTGAACTCTGTATTCGGTCATATAGGATCCAGTCATTTTAACCACCATATCGCTGGCTGGCCCCAGTTTTTTTCCTTTTGATACATGCTTTCCACACATAGATATTAAATGAGAATTTCAAAAAAAATTTTTTTTCTTATTAATAATTGTAACTTAAAATAAACCCTGTCTTAGATTACGTTAAAAGAAAAGAAAAATCAAGAAAGTAAATATCAATTGGGACCAGCAAATGGCGTAATGGCTGTCATTGGACTCCCATGTAGTCAACCACAGTTTGAGTGGCAAAACTGGTGGGTTAAACTCACACAGGGCACGTGTATGTGTGTGTGTGCTCAAGATCCCAAGAGGAGAATGGAGGAGAAGGGATTACGGTGTGGTCATCCCACCTGGGGAGGGGGCATTTCTTGCTTTCTGTCTCTCTCTGTCCTTCTAGCAAACACAGGCACCCTACAGCAAAAACCTCTTGAAAAAAAAAAAAAAAAGAAAGAAAGTAAATCTCAATCAAGAAAAGAAATAGTTCAGGCCAGCCAGTGGCATGGTGGTTAAGGTGACTAGATCTCACATGGCTACTTGTACAGTTTAAGTCCTGGTGACTTGGAAAACATCTGAGTGTGTGCGCATGCACACCGAAGATCTCGAGAGTTCGAAGGAGATCGGATGGCAGCATGGGTGTTTTCTTTCTCTCATCTCTCTCCAGCAAATGCACTTGCCCAATAGAATTTTTTTTTTTTGAAAAAGGTAATATTTCTACTAAATTCAGTTTAAATCAGTCTTTTATAGGATTATTCATTTATAATGTCATCAAAATAAATACAAAAGAGGGAACCAGCAGTTAGCGTAATGGCTATGTCGCTGGACTCCCACGTAGTCGACTGCGGTTTGCGTCCCGGACCCGGTGGCTTAAAACTCACACGGGGCGCGTGTGCATACATGCCCAAAATCCCAAGAGGAGAATTGAGGAGAAGGGATTGCGGCGTGACCAACCCCCCCCTGGGGGGTGATTTCTCGCTTTCTGTCTCTCTGTCTCTCTCTGTCTGTCTGGCGAGCGCACACGCCCTATAGCGAAAATCTCTCAAAATAAATAAATAAATAAATAAATAAATACAAAAGAATGAAAGACTCTTTTAATGAGGATTTGGATAAATAGAGCCAGAAAATCTAGACTGACTACATCTGTGCCTTCTGGAAGCTAAAGTAATACATTTAGTTACTAACATTAATGATTATTTTTTTAAAATTCTTATTTTATTAATTATTATTATTATTTTTAAAGTTTGTGATAGGGCACATGAATTCACCAGAGAGAGAGGAGGAAAGTGAGAAAACAAGCAGCCAGGGCATGTAGGAGACCAGCGCTCCAACCACCACGCCACATGCTGGTCCCAGTTACTAATATTACTACACGTTACTCTATGCCAGCCACTGTTCTATAAACTCTAAGAATATCATTAATTTTCACAATCACTCGATGAAAGAACACCATAATACATAGTTCTCTTCAAGGAGAGAAAAACTTTCAGCTAAAACTAAGATATATTGGGGTCCGTAGGTGGTGTGGTGGTTGAAGCGCTGGACTGCCACATGGCCAGCCGCAGTTTGAGTTCCAAACCCAGAGGCTTTCTTTTTCACTTCTTTCTTTCTCTCTCTCTCGTGAGTGCAAGTGCTCTATAGCAAATTAATAAATAATAACAATAATAAAATTAAATACATAATTCTTCTTAAAAAACTGAGAAATACTAGGCAATTGTGTGAATCCATTCCTAAAAGATAATACCAAACCTCAAATTCTGCTATGAATTCTGAGGAGTGAAGAGTGTGTTCAGAGCAACTTGAGCAGGTTAATGAAGTATTCTAAAATGTTATTGCTTGCAGAAAGGTTAAAGTCACGGTGGCTCTTGAGCATAAAGAGGAGACTATTTAGACAAGCTATCTTCAGAATTTGAAAGGCATTTTGTACAGAGCAGATTAGATCTTATTTGTGTATTGCTGCAAGGCACAAATAAGATACACAAAATTGGATGGGGAGACTTTGTGAGTTAATGAGTTCCTTTTGCATTGCCAGAAGTGCTCAAGATGATCATTACCAGGACAGAATTTGTTCTTGTTTTCTTTAAATACATTTCAAAGAGAAATACAACAGCTTTACCCAAAATTGAGAGGAAAGGAAATAAAAAGGTACACAGGTGGGGCCGGCAGGTGGTGTGGTGCTTGAAGGCTCTGGATTCCCACATGGCAGTTCGAGTCCTGGACCTGGTGGCATGCTTCTCGCTCTCCCTTTCTCTCTCTCTCTGTCTCTGGTCAAATTAAAACATAACAATAACAAGTGGAATTAAATAATTAATTAATTCTAAAAAGAAAAAAAGGCACACAGGAAATGTAAATAAAACTATAAAATAAAATTAAGATGGTATTGGGGCCAGCAAATGGTATGGTGGTTAAGGTGTTGGACTCCTACATGGCTGACCATGATTTGAGTTTCAGAACTGGTGGCTTGCTTTTTCACTTTCCTTTCTTTTCATTTTTCCTCTCTCTTTCTCTATGTCTCTTTCTAGTCAAATTTAATAATAATGATAAGTAATGAAAGTAAATCAATAACTCTTTAAAAAAGCAAAAAAATTTAAATGATACAAAGAAAGGCAAGCAGAATAGAAAAAAGGAAGGAAGAAAAGAGAGCTTGGACAATCACAAGGAATAATTTTATCAAAATTTCTTTAAGTGGTACATGAAAAGCAACATAAGGGGACCAGCAGATGGTGTAATGGTTATGTCACTGGACTCCCACATAGTCAAATGACGTTCACATCCGGAACCCAGTGGCTTGAAACTCACGTTGGGTATGTGTGTATGCATGCCCAAAATCCCAAGAGGGGAAAGGATGAGAAGAAATTGATGGCGTGTCCATCCTCCCTGGGGGGGGGGGGTGGTTTCTTATTTTCTGTCTCTCTGTTGCTCTGGCAAGTGCATGTGCCCTACAGCAAAACTCTCTCTTTTTAGAGAGAGAAAAAATAGAAAAAGAAAAGCAATATGAAATAATAGTCACTAGTTTCTTGTGAGAATAGAAAAGTTTACATTGTATGACCTGGCAAGCATGTAAGAAAAATATATATAAAAGCAATCACATCAGAAAAGACTTTGGGTGGGACCAGTGGGTGGCACAGTGGTTAAGGCACTGGACTCTTATGGCCAACTGTGGTTTGAGTCCTAGATCTGGCATCTTGAAACTCACACCAGGTTGTGTGCATGCATGTCCTAAATCTCAGGAAGAGAATGGGGGAGAAGGGATTGGGGGCGTGATCATTCCCCTGGGGGTGAGTTCTCACTTTCCCTCTCATTGTCTCCCTCAGGTGAGCACACATGCCCAATGGAAAAACCTTGACACAAAGCAAAACAAAAGAACAGATTCTAAGAAATAAAATACTGAATATAGATCAAGGTGTATATAATGGATATTCTTGTATATGTATAAGTTGGTTTTTGTTGTTGTTGTTGTTGTTTATTTTTTTTTCCATACAGTCTCTGGAAAGACTAAAAGAGTCAGAGAAAAGATAGAGGAAAAGTGAGAAATCACCCCCCCTCCCCCCAGGGAGAATGGCCATGCCACAATCCCTTCTCCATTCTCCTCTCTGGATTTTGGACACACGCACATATGTGCCTTGTGTGATTTTCAAGCCACTGGGTCCAGGACTTGAACAGTGGTGGGACATGTTGGAGTTCAGCACCTTAGCCACCTCACCACCTGCTGGCCCTATAAGTTGATACATTTAAACAACAAGCAAATAAAAAATATTTATAGCTTACATATTATAAATCTATCCTAGTGAAAAAAATCTCCAATAAAGATTCTGTGAGCACAGATATATATTCATCACAGTGGTATTTATTTTTTTTAAGAATTACTTTATTTAACTTTATCTATTTTAATTTGACCAGAGAGGGACAGAGTGAGAAAGAGAGAGATGGAAAGTAAGAAAGCAATCTGCCAGGTCTGGGACTTGAACCATGGTCAGCCATGTGAGAGTCCAGTGCCCTTAACTGCCATGTCACATGCTGACCCCAGTATTTATTTGTTTTATGTTATTCATGATAGAGATTATGCACACACACAGGAGAATGATAGAGAGGTGAACACTTTCCACAGGGTTTGGTCACTCCATGATCCCCTTTCTCTAGTTCTCCAGTCTATCAGATTTTGGTATTTGTGTAGTTGCCAAGCAAGTGCCTTTCTGGCTGGCTGCCCCAGGGATTCAAACCATGGTTCCCATGTGGGTTCTGACTTTTTCTGAGCAGTGAAGTATTGTGTGCCATGAAGCCAGTCCACACAGTGGCTTTTAAATAGCAGAAAGTCAGAAATAATATAAATCCAACTAGAGAAAAATGGTACATTCATTGGGTAGAAGCTTATACTGTTATCAAAAATGTTTTCAGGGATGACCCCACAGCCAGTGATTATGGAAACCAGATCTCACATGGCTAACTGAGATTTGAAGCTGAACCCCAGGAGTTTTGAAGAACACTCTGGGCACATGCGTATGTATGCCCCAAATCCGAAGAGATTGCAGTGTGATCATGTCTAGTTAGGGGTGCTGCCTCCCTTTGTCTCTCTCTCTCTTCATCTGTCTGTTTCTGGAGAGTGCATGCAGCCTCTGAGAACTTTTTTTGAAAGTTTTCAAACAATGTACTCCATCATAGAAAAATGTTTGTGGATAAATGGAAACACACTCCAAGAAATACATCTTGAATAGCCAAAATATTTTAAAGAACAAATTCTAATAGTTTATTTGGCTGTCTTCTAAAATTGTTAATAAAATCTCATTCATATGCCCCAGTAATACTTTCCACATTGCTTTTTCTCTCCTATCCAATTCTTTGTAAGCCCACACTATTCTGGAGCTTCAAATTTATCAACTTCCCTTTTTCTTTTTAAGAATTATATATTTAATTTCACTTGTTGTTATCATTTTTCAATCTGATCAGAGAGACACACAGAGAGAGAGAAAGCTAAAGTGAGAAAGCAAGCTGCCAGGTCCGGGACTAGAACTGCAATTGGTGTGGAAATCCAGTGCCCCCAATCACCAAGCCACCCTGCAAGCCCGTTCTCTTCCCTTTTTCTTAACTATTTTCTCTTTCTCTCTACCCTCTCTCTTGCCATTATTTATTTATTTATTTAAAATATTTTTGCTCTAAGGCTTGTGTGCTTGGTGGAGAGACAGAAAGTGAGAAATCACCCACCACCCACCCACCCACTGTGGGGATGGCCATGCTGCAATCCCATCTTTTCCATTCTCCATGGGATTTTGGGCATGCGCACACATGCGCTGGGCCTGAGTTTCAAGCTGCCAGGTCCAGGACTCAAACTGCCGTCAGTCATGTGTCAGTCCAGTGCCTTAACTACTACACCACTTGATGAGCCCATCTACCAGTTACTTTTTTTTTGGAGAGGTTTTTGCTATAGGGCGCGTGCGCTCGCCAGACAGACAGAGAGAGACAGAGAGACAGAAAGCGAGAAATCACCCCCCAGGGGGGATGGTCACGCCGCAATCCCTTCTCCTCCATTCTCCTCTCGGGATCTTGGGCACTCATGCACACGTGTCCGGCATGAATTTTAAGCCACCAGGTCGGGGACACGAACCGCGATTGACTACGTGGGAGTCCAACGACATAGCCATTAACTACCAGTTACTTTTTTTTTTCTTTTTGTTACATAAATTAACCCATTTATTGTAAGCTAGTGATATTCCAAATGTCTATGGAGCTTCCACTGGTCTTTCAATTCCTTCAGTCTTCTGATGGCTGACTGCACTGTGACAGCCGAGGTGGTGTTGTAGGTCCAGGCACCACCAGCTACCGTTTTCATGCAGGAACCACAGTGCCAGATCCCCACAGCCCATCTCTTCATCTTAGTTTTGCCACAGAAGGAGCAGGTGTACTTGGCGTGCTGGCTGATTTCAATTTTCTTCACCATTTTCCAGAGGGAGGCACCATAGCGGGTCCCATATTTACTGATGTCGCCGACCTTCTTGGTGTGTTTAGCCATTCCGCCACCAACTAGGTCCGAGCCCAGAGAGCAACTACCAGTTACTTTTTAATCACCCCAAATCAGTTTAGTTTTTTATCCCCCCCCCCATTTCTTTCCAGTCTTGAATTCTACATCTCAAAAGGCCTTAACTACATTCTGGGAGAGATGAACATCCTCTGGGAGGAAAAGGGGAGAGGTGAGGGCAGGAATGAAGTAAATAAAATCAGCATTCTCTCTTGTGGTAGAGGGAAGGTAACACCACATTAATAAGGTATTTTTAAAAATATTTATTTAGTTTTATTGTTATTATCATTATTTAATTTCACAATAGCACACATGCGCTCACGCGAGAGAGACAGAAAGTGAGACAGCAAGTCACCAGGTCCAGGACTTGACCACAGTCAGCCATGTGGGAGTCCAGTGCTTTAACCACTATGCCACCTGTTGGCCCTAACACATTAATAAGTTTTGATTCTGTTTAGTTATGAATAGGCTGACAGAATTTAAGATACTAAATACCGAAATTCAGTGTTCATGTATTATTGTCAAACTAGTTTTTATTTAAATGTATCGAGTTGTATATACTTCCATCAGAAATATGAGAGTATCCACCACAAATGTCTTCTGCAACATTAGATATTTAATTTCTTAGTTTCCTTTTTCACCTGAAAGCATGAGCAATTATTTTCGAATACCGATAAATACAGTTATAATAATACTAACGTAAGTGGTAGTGCTAAACATAAAGGATTAGAAAGATCTCCCTCACGATGAAAGGGCTAGAATTTTGCTATAAAAATGAACACTTCTTTTGCAACTACATCCGAGAACTCTGCCAATTAATCTTACTGAATTACCAAGTACGATTTACATGTATCCTGCATACACTAAGGGGCCAGAGTACCAAAAAGTAGCCAGTGTTAATGGAGAATATGTCAAGAGGAAGGAAAGCACAAAGGTTTTAAGAATACTTAAAATGACTTCCTTGTTTTTGATTTTTAAAAAATTTCCATTTCTAAACATAATTGATATCACTAGAGTCCTGCTGCTCTCTTTGATTAAATGAGAAAAGATTAATTGCTGTACTTTGAACCTCACTAGGTACTTCCTGTAATATCCTGTTTTCTGTTAACTGTTATTATCAACAAGTAATAAACCATTTCTGTTAAGAGCTTAATCAATAATTCAATTAAAAATTAGTAGAATCCTAAGTATGTAGGATGAAGTCTCATGAGGTCTTGGGCTTGCCTCAAAACACTTTAACAACACAAATGAAAGAAAATGAGGTTAGGTGAAGCCAGAATGACAAAATATGGATAAAATAGGTAGCTATGTTGAAGATAATGACAAGCTCTTAGTTTTAAAGAATAATATTTCATATTATACTGATGTAGACTTTTTTATCTTTTATTTTAAAGATTTATTTAATTTTATTTATTATCATCCTTCGATTTGACCAGAGAGAGATAAGGAAAATGAGAAAGTAAGCTGCCAAATCTGAGACGAGAACCATAGTCGGCCAGGTTCTAGCCAATTCAGTGCCCCAACCATCACACCACCTACTGGCCCCTGTCTTATCTTTATTTATTTAAAATATAAGTGAATTCCTCAAATCTGAAAATTTTCTAATTATTTATGGATAAAAAATGCACACAATAAATATCAGCTTCAAGACTATTTTTTTAGTGACTGAAAGAAGTGATGGGGAAAGAGATTTTTACAGGATCTTGCTACATTACACTTCTTCCTGCCCCAGCCTCTCAGCTCCTGAGGACCACAGGTGTATGCCACTGTATCCAGCCTGTTTAGGTTGTGCTGGAAATCCAACCCAGGGCTCCCATGTGGCCTCAGCCACTGCACAGCGGTGCGTTCCCACTTGCATCTCTGTGGCTGAACCTAACTTCAAGACACTTGATATCAGGCATATTTAAAAGTAAACCACTAACTTGCACTTCTTGTCACAAGTGTAGAATCTAAGTGCTTCTTTGAGCTTTTATTTCCAAGGGGCCTCACTTTTCTTTCCGATCTCCTGAGGCCAGTCCTTTTGCTCTTGTATGTCAGTCTTGGATTTACACTTACACATCCTTTGCCTTCTTACTGAGTCCCTTGAATGATAAGTAACTGCGTGGGATTCAAGTGAAGTAGACTTAAGAGATCAAAAAGAGTCTTAGAAGAACTGTGACAAATACCAGAAGTGGTGGTAAGTAATGAGGGAAAATAAAAGAACTAACATATTTTGAGTCCTCTACTGTGTTCCAAGGCAGTATTATGAGTATTTTACTTGTAGCCGTGTCACATTTAAAAAATATTGTTTATAAGAAAAACTTACTGTTTATTGTGTGAAGAGTCACAGGAGTAGCCCTATTCTTTATGCAAATATAAGCCAGGCAAAGACCCTTGCTCTGTAATGAGGGCGTACTGAATATCTTTCATGACTCCATGGAGAGTCTCTCATTGTGATTCCGGAGATCTAAAGTGGGTCCCTGTGTCAAAAGTAGATCTATTTGCATAGGAGCCCAGGGCCTTCTGGGAGAGAATAAAATCCTAAATGTCCTCTCTGGGGATATATTACCCCCTCTTTTCTGAATATGGAATTAGAGAATACTACTGGGATAGAGAAATTAATCTTCATTTACCCAACAGCTAGTGGTAGGATAGGCAGCATGGCTCCCAAGATTAATGTAGAGAAAGGGATTATCTGCCCTGGTAACTAACTCATGGCACTCAAATAACACAGCAGTATGTGGAGTAATGAATATATTTGGATTCTTTGCTGTGGTTTGAATATGTCCCCCAAAGTTAATGTGTTGAGATTTGGTTGTAACAGGATTAAGAGGATGAAAACTTAATCAGACTAAGGTATTGAACGGTGGGGCCTTTGTGAGATTAGAATGAAGGTCTTTAGGGCAGAGAGCCCATGATTGACTCCTGGAAGATCTCTAAGGAGAAAGAATGAGACAGAGACACAGGGACACAGATGTGCTCGCTTTTGTCCTTTGCCAAGTTCCAAACCAGCCAGAAGACCCTCACCAGATGCAGCTTCTGAATTTTGAATCTTTAGCCAAAAAATGAATAAAGTTTTAGTTTCTTGAAATTATCCAGACTCAGGTACTTTTTATTATCAGCAACTGAGCAGTCTAGAACACAGAATTATAACATAAGGAATTAATCAATACTTATAATTTTCCCTTGAAAAAGACAAAACTTGTACCCCACATTAGCTTTTCTTCTCCTTTGTCTTCTGTCACATTTAGCTTTAAATTATTCTTTTCAGGGCCAGTCCACGCCATGCCATGATGGTTAATGCAGCTGGATCCCACATGAATATGCGGTTTGAGTCCCAGGTCCAGCAGCTTGAGAAACACAAGGGATGCGTATGCTTGCATGCCCAAAATCCTGAAAGGAGGGAGAGACGGAGAAAGGACTGCAGTGACCATGTGCGGTGTGCGTGTGAGTGTGTGTGTGTGTGTGTGTGTGTGCGTGCTCACGCGTGTATGTGCTTTCTCATTTTCCCTCTGTCTATTTCTCTTTCACTCCCTGGCAAGTACATGTGCCCTCTGGCAAATTAAAAAACAAAAACAAACAAAATTCTTCTTTTGACACTATATGTCTACTTTCTTAGGAAAATTACCTAGGTATATGGTGTGTGTGTTTGCCAGAGAGACAGAGAGACAGGAAAAGCAAGAGAGCATCCCCCCAGGTGGGATGACCACACCTCAGTCCCTTCTCCTCCATTCTCCTCTCTAGATTTTAAACATGCATGCACACACGCCTGGCACATCTTCCAAGCCACATGGTTGGGAATCCAGTCTTGCAGCTGGTCATGCGAGATCCAGTTGCCCAACTGCTCCATCACTGACTGCCTCCTTTTTTTTTTTTTTTTAAATTGCTAGAGGACATATGCATTTGCCAGAGAGACAGAAAGTGACCCAGAGAGGAAGAGAAAGAGAGAGAGAGAGAGAGGTAAAGAGAACCCCCAGATGAAGTATTGTCATGCCACAATTCCTTCTCTTCCACCTCTCCAATCTGTTGGGATTTTTAGGCACAGACACATTCATCCCTGGAGCATTTTTCAAGCCAAGAGGGTTAGGATTCTTTTTTTTTTTAAATTTTTTTAATAAAGATTTTTGCTATAGGGTGTGTGTACTCACTGGAGAAACTGAGACAGAAAGTGAGAAATCACCCCCAAGGGTGATGGCCATGTTGCAATCCCTTCTGCATTCTCTTCTTGTGATTTTGGGCACACATGTCCATGTGCCCCTGTGTGAGTTTTAAGCCACTGGGTCTGAGACTCAAACCATGGTCAACTATGTGGGAATTCAGCAATGTAACCATTATTCTATCTGATGGTTCCAGGGCAGTCAGCCTTTTGGGATCCAGCTCCCTTAACCACCAGGCCATGGGCCCACCTGCACTTTAAAATTAGAGAAAAATAATTCAGTGTCAGTTGAGGTGGAAAATAATTCAGAGTCAGTTGAAATATTCAAAACTCATATGATAGGGGCCTGCAGGTGGTATAGTGGTTAAGGTGTTGGACTCCCACATGATCGACTGTGGTTTAAATTCTGGACCCAGTGACTTGAAACTCATGCTGAGCATGTATCCATGTGTGCCCCAAATCCTAGGAGGAGAATGGAGGAGAAGGGATTGTGGTGTGGCCATCCCCTCTAGGGGTGATTTCTTACTTTCTGCTCTCTGTCTCTCTGGCAAGCACACGCAACCTATAGCAAAAATCTCTCTTAAAAAAATAAAAATAAAAAACCCCCACTCTCTTCTCTGTAGCCCTAGACGTCCTCACCCTAAATTCTGACTTGTTTTTCCTAACCTTCTCATCTGAGCAACTCTCACCTCTGATTTCCTACCTCAAACTCCATTTTCCCTTTAAGTCTTTCTAATCATCTCACACTATAGAGAGATTTTTTCTGTCACTGATTTCCTATCACATTTCCCACTCATTTTCATATCTATTGTTATAGGTTAAGTATATACACTAACGTGGAACTTATTTGAGAGCAGTGACTCCATTCTAGATCTCTCTGGACTCTTCGAAGTGGTGAATGTGGTGTTTTATATGTAGGCTGAACATTAGACTGAAACTAATTAGCTCAGAACTGATGTGTTCGTCCTTTCCCTCTAACCGTCATGGACAATTGAACATGAATCTCAGGGCTGTTATTGGTGCACCTAGCAACCATGAGGGTTCCCAAGGATACAAACGCTCAAGACACACCCTTTTGATAGGCAATGAATGAAACTAAGGAGGCAGTCCTAAAACAGAGTGCACTTCCACATAAACTGAAATCATATGTCAATATTAGAGCTACTGTGGGTTAATGCTTTCGGGAGGAGCCATTATTTACCCTGTGCTTAACGAAACATTTTGCTTTAGTCACATGAAACAAAGATCTCTAATCTTTAAAAATGAAATAATGAGATCTAGCTCCATAGTGCAGAGGTAAAGCTCTGTGCATAGAAAGCTGAATCCCACCTGACTGACGTGGTTCAAGTCCTAGCCCTGGTGGCTCGAGAAATATCCCAGGTATGTGGTACACCTGCCCCAAATCCTGATGGGACAGAGAAGTGGAGGAAGGGACTGCAGCATGACCATGCTTCATTGAGAGGGGGTGCTTTCTCTCTCTCTCTCTTTGTCTCTCTCTCTCCCTTTTTTCTCTCATGAGAAATAAACTTAAAAAGAAAAATCAGAGAGCAGCTGGTAGTGTGGTGGTTAAGGCACTGGATCCCTTGTGGTTGGAATCCTGGATCTGGAGGCTTGAAAACATGCTGGGAACATGTGCATGTCTGACCAAGATCTCAGAAGAAGGTAAAGATAAAGGAGAAGGGATTATGGCATGACCACTCCCCATGAGGCAGTGCTTTCTCCCTCTCTCTGTCTCTCTTTCTCTCTCTCTGGTGAGTGCACATGCCCTCTGGTGGATTACCACATGCACACAACAAAAAATCAGAACATTAATAGAAATACAATATTACTAAACAATTAAATAGACCATTATATTTTGTCAATTGCCCACTAATGTCATTTTCTTTTTTTAAAAATTAAGCATTATTTTATTTAACATTATTTATTTATTTATTTATTTATTTATTCATTTATTTAGAAGGACAGAGCAGCAGGCGGTGGAGGGGGAGAAAGCAAACTATCAGGTCTGAGCCCAGAACTGCTGTCAGCCATGTGGGAGTCCAGTGCCCTTAACTATCACACCATCTGCTGGTCCCTAACGCCATTTTCTTAAGCCAAGGATTCAATCTAGAACATGCCTTTTGTTTAGTTGTTATGTCTCTTTATCCCTTCTTTAATTCGATAATTTTCCAGCCTCTTTGTATTTCATGACCTTAACACTTTCTAAAAATTAGGTGCTCTTTATGAGATGCATTGCTGTAAAACTGGAAAAGAAAAACAACTGGTGCTTTGAAAAAAAAAAAAAAAAATCCAGGCCAAGAAAGTCCTAGGAGGTGTTGAGGCAAGAATTTTGGAGACGGGTGGCCTCTAACGTGTGTCGTTTCTCCTCAAGCAAGTTTCACTGTTCTAGATTCTTGGTGAGTGTGTCTAGCTCCAGGTTCGTCATGCAATCCCAGACTTGCCAGCGTTGGCACAAACACATTTCCCTTTCTTCGTGAGTAACATAACACTTGGCCAAAAGGGATTATAACATGGCCATCCATCCTGGGGGGTGACTTCTCACTTTCTGTCTCTCTGTCTCTCCAGTGAAAACATGTGCCTGATAGCAATCACTCTTAAAATTATTTTATTTTATTTATTATTATTATTTTTAGTTTGACCAGAGAAAGAGAGAGAGAGAGAGAGAGAGAGAGAGAGGGAAAATTCACAGAACTTTTGCATCTTGCAAAACTAAAACTCATTAAACACTAACTCTTTGTTTTCCTTTCTTCCAGCTCCTGGCAACCAATCACTTATTATTACTTTTTTTAGAATTATTTATTTATTTATTATCATTTCTTAATTTGCTATAGGGTATGCACACCCACCAGAGAGAGACAGAGAGAAAGAGAAAGTGAGAAAGCAAGCTACCAGGTCTGAGACTTGAACCGTGGTCAGCCATGTGGGAATCCAGTGCCTTTATCACCAAGCCACCTGCTGGCCCCACCAACTACCTTTTTATTTTCTGTTTCTATGAATTTTACTAAACTAAGTACTTTTTATGAGCAGAATCTAGTATTTGTTCTTTTATGACAAGAGTTTGACACTTCTGAAGAGTATTATACAACTATTATATAGAATGTCCTAGATTTGGATTTATCTTATTTTTTAAAAATTAAAAGTCTTTCTTATATAGGGCGTGTGTGCTTGCCAGAAAGAGAGAGACAAAGGGACAGAAAACGAGAAATCACCCCCCAGGGGAGATGGCCACGCCACAATCCCTTCTTTTTTATTCTCCTCAAGGGATCTTGGGCACGAACACACAAGCGCCTGGTGTGAGTTTAAGCCACTGGATCCGGGACTTGAACCATGGTTGACTACATGGGAGTCCAATGACATAGCCATTACACTTACTGCTGGTTCCACAGACTGTGTAAATATTGTTTCTCAGCAAACATTTGGTTACTGATTTTAGCTTCCATTGACAATACTTGTCTGAAATAATTATTCCTATGGTGCTTGCCAGCTGGTTATTTTCCATTTTTATCATGCCTTCTACATTTATTAATTGAACTTCTACTGCAAAGAAGTTTTCCTTTTCCCACTTGTGATATGAGAAGATACTTGGTCTTTGTCCCAGGTTCCTGGCACACAGCTCTTAAAGCCTTTGGAATTTCCTGAGTGATAAGGGTGATAAGATTTTCTTTTGTTCTAATGAGGCAACTCTTGGCAGGCATATAAGTAGCTTCAAAATGAGGACAGTTGCCAAACGACCAAACTTTGATTAGAAGCTTGAAACTTTTTTTTTTTAGTGTATTATTTATTTTTTTTTCCTTTTATTAAAAAAAATTTTTTTTTCATTTCATTTTCTTCCATACATTCAATCACATTAATATTTGTCTTACAAAATGGAGAAGCTTGAAACTTTTAGTGCCATCCCCAAACTCTGGAGAGAGTAGAAGGACAGGAGATAGAATTAATCACCTAGGCTACGAGTAAGCATATGCAATGAATGGAAGTGCCATAAAAATCCTAAAAGAGGGGGCCAGCAGGTGGCATGGTGGTTAAGGGCACTGGACTTCCGCATGATTGACTAAGGTTCAAGTCCCACACCTGGTGGCTTGCTTTCTCACTTTCTCTCTCTCTCTCTCTCTCTCTCTCTCTCTCTCTCTCTCTCTCTCCCTCTCTCTCTGCACAAATAAATAAATAAAATATAATTCTAGAAAAAAAAAATCCTAAATGAGTCCAGGAAGCTTCCAAGCTGGCAAACACACCCATGTGCTGGGAGGCATACCTCACCTCCACGGAACAGGGGCTCCCATACCTGGGACCTTCCCAACTTCACCCTATACACTGCTTCATTTATGTCTTTATAAAAATAGGGGAAAAAAGAAGAGATAGACTTGTGGGACCTAGTATTTGAAGAGATAATAAATAAAGTGTCCGGGAGTAAAGATAGCCATAAATCTTGAATATCATAGCATATATCAAAGCCCAAAATGACATATTATAAAATAAAAATAATATACACATAAATCTATCATAGTGAAAGAAGATTATATGAAAAGTAAAAAAAATAATTTAATGTGGCTGAAAAAACCTCTTTATTGATATAGCACAATCTACAAAATAAATAATCTTTTTTTCCCTGGAACTCTAAAAATTGCTTACTTTTCATGCCATTATTTTAGATTTAGTAGTAAAACCTATGGCCTGGACATATCTTAAGAGAAGCTATTAAAGAAAAGATACCCCTAACAGACAGTGGCTTAAATATATATTGGGTTGTTGGAAAAGTCATGATGTATTTTTCTATGCAAAAATGCATCATGAATTTTCTGATGACCCAATAGTTATCGTTTTCAAATAAACCAATTGGGAGGCAAATGGACCAGCTTTCTGGCTGGTTCTGCTATACTCAGTCATTAAAAGGCCCTGATTGATTCTATCTTGTCTCCACTATTGACTAGGGCAAGGGTTTTTAACCATTTTGTGCATGAACTCCTCTGGCACTCCATCAGCTGTCATAAAATGAGGTACAGGGTCAGCTCTGTGCTGCAGCAGTCACCTGTCACTCAGGAGAAGCTGAATCCCACCTGGTGACCTTAGTTTAAATCTCTGGCCTGGGAAAAATAAATTGTAATACATTTGGATTCACAAGGAAGCAACTATGCCAGCTTAGTTATCAAAATGGCTTTCTAAATTATGATACAATAACAACTGTACTTCTTAACTCATCAAACAACACAATCAAGAATGGGTGTAAATATGAGTGAGGAAGATAAATGATATTTAGAGAGATTTGAAAAAACTGTAAAGGGATATAAAATATTTTTTAGGTGACAAATTCATAGGTATCATTAATGTTATAGTGTGGTTTACTGTCTGCATTCATAATTAAACAAAATGTTAGTTTCAGCTAGAGGCTAGTAAAAATAAAATGTAATAAAATGTAGTGAAAATAAAAATGTAATCTATTCCCTCCCAAGTTCATGAACCTAAAATTAACAACCTCTGTCCTAGATAGTGTCTCTGGTTTGAAACTGAGTCACAGGAAGTTCACTGTTACATTTACAAAAAGGGAAGACAAAGAAGTGCATGCTCATGGTTTTAAGCTCTTCTCTGAAAGTGGAATGTAACACTTCTGCTCACAAGGATTTAGCTAATGGCTACATTCACCTACAACGTAAACCCAGTCTTTAAATATAACTGTGTCACATGAATTTGGGTAAGAAATCAGCGACTTTCTCTGTGTGCTTATAAGAAAAAATAGTTTTGGGCCAGCAAGTGGTGTGGTGGTCAAGGTGGCAGGAGCCCACATGGCCAACTCTGTGGTTAGAGGCCTGGATGTTGCAGCTTGAAAATCACACAGAGTGCATATGCACGCATGCCCAAAATCCCAAGAGGAGAATGGCAGAAAAGGGATTGCTGCAGGGCCATCCCCCCTGGGAAGTGATTTCCTTCTTTCTCTCGCTTTGTTTCTCTCTGCTATCTATCTCTTTGGCAAGTGCACATGCGCTATGGACAAAAATCTTAAAAAAAAAAAAAAAAAAAGACAAAATTGGTTTTTACAGATTTTACCTTATGGAACACAGAAATGAGACGGTAGATTTCTTTGAGCATTTTTGTGATGTAGAAACTTAATTCATATACTTTAAAAAAATAATTCTTTAACTTTATTTATTTATTTATTTTAATTTGACCAGAGAGGGACAGAGGGAGAGAGAGGGAGAGAATGAGAGAGGGAAGTGAGAGAGCAAGCCGCCAGGTCTGAACTCAAACCATGGTCAGCCATGTGGGAGTCCAGTGCCCCTAACCACCATGCCACTTGCTGGTCCCTTAATTCATATCCATGTGAAACATTTTGATCATGCTATAATCCCTTCTCCTCCATTTCTCCATCCTGTTGGGGTTTGGGGCATACATGCACATGTGCCTAGCATGTTATTTAAGTCACGAGGCTTGGGATTCCAACTACAGTCAGTCATGCGTGTAGTAGTTTATATCATACAGGCGTGTGTATGTACACCCTATGATGTTTGCACACATTTCTCAGAATATATCCTCATCTTTAAGCGATGCATGATTGTGCGTATGTCCGTGGGTATTTTAAATTTAAATTTTGGTGAAACACAACGTTACTACCAAATTAAGAAGAAAAATTTAACTTGTTATAGGGTGTGTGTGCTCATCAGAGAGAGAGAGACAGACAGAGGGAGAGAGGTTGAAAAAGTACCCTCAAGGGAGATGACCATGCCACAACCCCTTCTCCTTTGTTCTCCTCCTGAGACTTCGGGCACGCATACATGCCCAGTGTGTTTTTCAAGTCACTGTGTTCGGAATTTGAATCATGTAGTTGGCCATAAGTGATAAGGCAGCTTAACCACCACACCACCTGGCTGGCCCTTAAATTAAGAAATGTATGGGGTGAAATATACTTGGAATTGGTTGCGATATATACATAATTGATTTCTGTGTATAAATAAGCTGCTATATTCTACCAATAAAAACAGAACTTTTAATGAACAAAATTTACAGTTCTATCATCTTTCCATCCATCCAGAAAAACTGACTACAAAATTTTTGTTACAAATCTGATGCTGAATATAACAACAAACTTCCTGTCTTCATGAACTTCAGTATGTACTTCCTCTCTCTCTTAAAATTTTTTTATTTAGTTTTAATTTTATGTATATTTTAATTTGATGTATTTATTTACTTATCTTGGGTTTTTGTCATAGGGTAAATTCAGTCACCAAAGAGGAGAGAGTCAGGGAGACACAGAGAAAGGGAAAGTAAGAACACCCCTCCACCCCCGGGGGATAGCCATGCCACAATTTCTTCTTTTCCTTTTTCCTCTGGGGATTTTTGGCATGCATGCATGCACATGTGCCCAGAGTGATTTTAAAGCAACCAGGTCCAGGACTGGAAACACTGAACATGTGGGAGACCAACGCCTTAACCAGCACGTCACCTGCTGGCCCCTAGTTTTCATTTTCTAATCATAAACTTTGCAATTCAGCTAGACTTGGAGAGGAATAAGAAAAAATGGTGCCCAAAGAACTGCAGTAAGAACACAGGTTACAGGACATGGTGAGCAGATGGGATGGAGGGATGCTCTCCTGAGCTACAGTTAAGAGAAAAAACACAAGTTTAACTCATGAGTTGTCCACAGTCAGCAATGGTGATCTTCTTGCTGGTCTTGCCATTCTTGGACCCAAAGTGCTCCATGGCTTGCACAATATTCATGCTCTCTTTCACCTTGCCAAGGACCACATGCTTGCCATCCAACCACTCCATCTTGGCAGTGCAGATGAAAACCTAGGAACTATTAGTATTGGGTCCAGCATTTGCCAGGACCTGTATGCTGGTGGATGAAATTCTCATTGTCAAATGCCACCCTGAAGATGGACTTGCCACCAGTACCATTACAGTGTGTGCAGTCACCACACTGGCACATGAACCCTGGAATAATTCAGGGTAAGCAGGAACCAAATTCTTTCTCTCTCAGCAGTGCTCAAAGCAGGAAAGTTTTCTGCTGCCTTTGGAACTTTGCCTGCAGATAGATTGAAGGAGATTTGGCCCAAGGCTCACTGTCAATGATGACGTCAAAGAACGTGGTGGGTTTGAACATGCTGGTGGCAGGCAACTTGAGTGGTGGCGTCTGAAAAGCACTTAAAAACAATTGCTAGAGGGTATGTGTGCTCACTGAAGACAGGAAGAGACACATACAGAAAGAGAGAGAGGTAGAAGAGGGAGAGAAAGCATCTCTCGTGTGTGTGTGTGTGTGTGTGTGTGTGTGTGTGTGTGTGTATGTTTGTGTGTGGCCATTCTATAATTCCTTCTCTTCCTTTTTCCTCTCAGGATTTTGAGCACACACGTACTCGTGTCCAGCATATTTTTCAACAGCTGGGTTCAGGACTCCAGCCAGACAGCTGACCAGGGGGCTGGACCTCCACAACACCTGCTGACCACTACTTTTTCTTTTTAGTTCTTTTCTTTGTCATTATAGAGCTTGAATATGGGCATGGGAGGGGGGTAGAGAGAGAGAGAAAGAGAGAGAGAGAGAGAGAGAAGCACTCTGCACAATCTCTGGTCATGTCACCATTTCCTTCCTCCATTCCATCAGATCTTGGGCACTTGCATACTTGCCTGAGCCCAGTGTATTTCAGGCTGATGGGGTCAGGGATTTGAATTGTAGTTGCCGGCCTAAGGCTCTGAGGGTTTATCTCCAGCATCTGCAGAGGTGCATTGACTTCAGTTCTGTATACAGGTTGGAATGACAGGCACAAGCTACTGAAGTGTGAGTGCTGTAATGTCAGTATTTCAACTGACATCCACCAACTTTTGCTTTATAGCTGGGATAGGAAAGCATTGCTGATGAGGCAGGAAAAGGAAGGAACTAAAGGAAGGAGAGATGTTCAGCTTGCAAATAACTGGCCTGTCCAGTGGACTTTCTTGCAGACCTTATGTGCAGAAGAATATGTCTGACCTAAAGTAACCCCAAACAGTAAGAAGAATTAAAACACACACTCAGCAGAACCTTAAGCGTCAGTCCAAGCACTAGCAGAATGGATACTGAAGCAATGTGTTCCCAGTATTCCCATACCACGGACCCAAGACCTGGAGACACCATCAAGTTCCTTCCAATAGCCAATCCCAAACAACCAACCCAAGACTCCCTACTAACTGTCCATAAAAACCTTTGTCCCAAATGGTCAGAGACAGAATGGAGTTTTGCTTCTGTCTCCTGGTTAACCAGTTATACAATAAAAATTTCTTGCTCCATTAAAGAAAAACAAAAAACAAAAAACAAAGAATTGTAGTCGCCAGTGGGATCTCACTCCTCTTGAGCAGTGCATTGGAGAGGGCTCCTGAATATATCTTATAATAGAGTATAATGAAATTAAGAAATTCAATAATGCAACAACATCACTGAATCCTAGAGACAAATTATCAAAGAAATTTTCTATCAAAACATGTTTTTGCTAAAAAATAGTTCTAAGGGGGCCAGTAGGTAGCATGGTGGCTAAGGCGCTAGACTTCAACACGGCCAACCATTGTTTGAGTCCCTGACCTGGTGGCTTGAAACGTACCGGGCATGTGTGCGTGCATACTAAAATTCCAGGATAAGAACAGAGGAGAAGGGGTTGCCGGTATACCATTCTTGCTGGGGGTTAGTTTCTCACTTTCCCTCTCACTGTCTCTGTTTCTCCACACTGAGCACACATACCCTATGGCAAAAACCTTAAAAGAAAAAAAAAGTACTATGAATAGAGGTAAGAAATATTTTCTTGTAAAACTATTTGAATTAAAATGATTTTTACATGCTCTGAAATTCCAAAGCACCTCAGAATTGTAGAGCATATTTTTTGTATTAAAAATATTACAATCAGGAGGACCAACAAATGGCATAGCAGTTGCACCACTGGATTCCCACATGGCTGACCATGGTTCAAGTCCCAGATCTAGTGGCTTTAAGCTCACACCAAGATGTTGTGCATGCTTGCCCAAGATCTCAGGAGGAAAATGGAGAAGGGATTCAGCATGGCCATCTCCTTGGTGAGTGATTCTCACTTTCCCTGTCACTGTCTCTGTCTCTCTCTCTGGCGAGCACATGTGCCCTATGGCAAAAACCTGTAAAAAAAAATTACAACTAGACCATCTGGTGGCATGGAGGTTGGGACAATTTGACAATGTGACCCCACATGGCTGACTGTATTGTTAAAGTCCTGGACCCAGCAGCTTGGAAAACAATTCAAATTGAATACACATATGTGCCCAAATTCCAAAGAGCATGAGAGGGAGAAGAGATTGTAGTGTGACTATCCCTTATTGGGGGAGGGTGCTTTCCTACTTTCCCTCTCTCTCTCCGATGAGTACATACATGAATGTTACTTACCTTTAATTCATATAATACAAAACCTAACTCAAATGATCATAGAATTAAATACAACATTAAGTTTAAAACATATAGAAAAAAAATCATAGGGAAAGTTAAAGACTTCTTTTTTAAAGAATTATGTTATTTCATTTGCTACTATTACTATCATTATTTTAAGAATTATTTAACTTTATTTATTTGTGTGTGCATGTGTGTATGTGTGAGAGAGAGAGAGAGAAAGAGAGAGAGAAAGCCGTCAGGTCCAGGACTTGAACAGTAGTTGGCCATGTGGGAGTCCAATGCCCTAACCACCATCCACCTGCTGGCTCTATTATTATTATTATTATTATTATTATTGTTATTATTATTTTTAATTTGACCAGAGAAAGA
>NW_006204428.1:72400-85748 GCF_000334495.1 Tupaia belangeri chinensis | reverse complement strand
GTGTGTGTGTGTGTGTGTGTGTGTGTGTGTGTGTGTGTATGTTTGTGTGTGGCCATTCTATAATTCCTTCTCTTCCTTTTTCCTCTCAGGATTTTGAGCACACACGTACTCGTGTCCAGCATATTTTTCAACAGCTGGGTTCAGGACTCCAGCCAGACAGCTGACCAGGGGGCTGGACCTCCACAACACCTGCTGACCACTACTTTTTCTTTTTAGTTCTTTTCTTTGTCATGATAGAGCTTGAGTATGGGCATGGGAGGGGGGTAGAGAGAGAGAGAAAGAGAGAGAGAGAGAGAGAGAAGCACTCTGCACAATCTCTGGTCATGTCACCATTTCCTTCCTCCATTCCATCAGATCTTGGGCACTTGCATACTTGCCTGAGCCCAGTGTATTTCAGGCTGATGGGGTCAGGGATTTGAATTGTAGTTGCCGGCCTAAGGCTCTGAGGGTTTATCTCCAGCATCTGCAGAGGTGCATTGACTTCAGTTCTGTATACAGGTTGGAATGACAGGCACAAGCTACTGAAGTGTGAGTGCTGTAATGTCAGTATTTCAACTGACATCCACCAACTTTTGCTTTATAGCTGGGATAGGAAAGCATTGCTGATGAGGCAGGAAAAGGAAGGAACTAAAGGAAGGAGAGATGTTCAGCTTGCAAATAACTGGCCTGTCCAGTGGACTTTCTTGCAGACCTTATGTGCAGAAGAATATGTCTGACCTAAAGTAACCCCAAACAGTAAGAAGAATTAAAACACACACTCAGCAGAACCTTAAGCGTCAGTCCAAGCACTAGCAGAATGGATACTGAAGCAATGTGTTCCCAGTATTCCCATACCACGGACCCAAGACCTGGAGACACCATCAAGTTCCTTCCAATAGCCAATCCCAAACAACCAACCCAAGACTCCCTACTAACTGTCCATAAAAACCTTTGTCCCAAATGGTCAGAGACAGAATGGAGTTTTGCTTCTGTCTCCTGGTTAACCAGTTATACAATAAAAATTTCTTGCTCCATTAAAGAAAAACAAAAAACAAAAAACAAAGAATTGTAGTCGCCAGTGGGATCTCACTCCTCTTGAGCAGTGCATTGGAGAGGGCTCCTGAATATATCTTATAATAGAGTATAATGAAATTAAGAAATTCAATAATGCAACAACATCACTGAATCCTAGAGACAAATTATCAAAGAAATTTTCTATCAAAACATGTTTTTGCTAAAAAATAGTTCTAAGGGGGCCAGTAGGTAGCATGGTGGCTAAGGCGCTAGACTTCAACACGGCCAACCATTGTTTGAGTCCCTGACCTGGTGGCTTGAAACGTACCGGGCATGTGTGCGTGCATACTAAAATTCCAGGATAAGAACAGAGGAGAAGGGGTTGCCGGTATACCATTCTTGCTGGGGGTTAGTTTCTCACTTTCCCTCTCACTGTCTCTGTTTCTCCACACTGAGCACACATACCCTATGGCAAAAACCTTAAAAGAAAAAAAAAGTACTATGAATAGAGGTAAGAAATATTTTCTTGTAAAACTATTTGAATTAAAATGATTTTTACATGCTCTGAAATTCCAAAGCACCTCAGAATTGTAGAGCATATTTTTTGTATTAAAAATATTACAATCAGGAGGACCAACAAATGGCATAGCAGTTGCACCACTGGATTCCCACATGGCTGACCATGGTTCAAGTCCCAGATCTAGTGGCTTTAAGCTCACACCAAGATGTTGTGCATGCTTGCCCAAGATCTCAGGAGGAAAATGGAGAAGGGATTCAGCATGGCCATCTCCTTGGTGAGTGATTCTCACTTTCCCTGTCACTGTCTCTGTCTCTCTCTCTGGCGAGCACATGTGCCCTATGGCAAAAACCTGTAAAAAAAAATTACAACTAGACCATCTGGTGGCATGGAGGTTGGGACAATTTGACAATGTGACCCCACATGGCTGACTGTATTGTTAAAGTCCTGGACCCAGCAGCTTGGAAAACAATTCAAATTGAATACACATATGTGCCCAAATTCCAAAGAGCATGAGAGGGAGAAGAGATTGTAGTGTGACTATCCCTTATTGGGGGAGGGTGCTTTCCTACTTTCCCTCTCTCTCTCCGATGAGTACATACATGAATGTTACTTACCTTTAATTCATATAATACAAAACCTAACTCAAATGATCATAGAATTAAATACAACATTAAGTTTAAAACATATAGAAAAAAAATCATAGGGAAACTCTTTAGGACTTTGGAGTTAAAGACTTCTTTTTTAAAGAATTATTTTATTTCATTTGCTACTATTACTATCATTATTTTAAGAATTATTTAACTTTATTTATTTGTGTGTGCATGTGTGTATGTGTGAGAGAGAGAGAGAGAAAGAGAGAGAGAAAGCCGTCAGGTCCAGGACTTGAACAGTAGTTGGCCATGTGGGAGTCCAATGCCCTAACCACCATCCACCTGCTGGCTCTATTATTATTATTATTATTATTGTTATTATTATTTTTAATTTGACCAGAGAAAGAAAGAGAGAGGGAAAGTGAGAAAGCAAGCCACTAGGTCCAGGACTCAAACCACGGTTGACCATGTGGGAATCCAGCCCCTTTAACCACCACGCCACCTGCTGGCCACTGGAGTTAAAGACTTCTTAGATGAAACATTAAAATTTAGCATAAACCATTAAAGAAAAAAATCGATGCCTACAAATTTATCAAAATTAAAACTTAAAAAAGAAGTTTCCAGAAGGAAAGTTCTCTTGCTGAAGAGAGACAGAGAGTGAGAGGGACAGTGGGAAAGTGCCCTCATAGGGAATGGTCCCTTTTCCTCAGTTTCTCCCTTTTTTCAGGATGTTGGGCTTGCAAACACACGTGTCCTGTGTGTTTCTCAAGCTGCTGGGTCCGGGACTCAAACTGTGCTTTCAGACATGTGGGATCCAACTGCCTTAATCACACCTTGGGCTGGCCCCCAAATTGAAACTTTTGCTCTGAAAAATATAATCAAGGAAATTAAAGCCAAGACACAACCTAAGAGAAAATATTTCTAACACATACATCTAAGAAAGGTCTTGTATCCAAAACTCTTACAATTTGCTGAAATAAAGAAGTCAGTTTTTTTTTTTTAGAAGTCAGTTTTAAAAATGAGCAAAAAAATGGGAAAATACACTTCACAAAAGAAAATATATGAATGACCAGAAGCACGGAAAAAATATCCATGATCACAAGTAATGGATATGGAAGGAAAACGCAAATTAAAACCACAATAAGACACCGCTGCCCATTTATTTAGTTATTTTAAGAGAGATTTTTGCTAGGGTGCGTGTGCTCATCAGAGAGACAGAGAAAGACAGCGAGACAGAAAGCAAGAAATTACCTCTGCCCCGGCGGAGGGGGATGGCTACTCCACAATCCCTTCTCCTTCAGTCTCCTTTGGGATTTTGGGCACACATGCACACACATCACGCCTGGCATGAGTTTTAAGCCACCGGGTCAGGAGTCGAACCACAGTTGACTGTGTGGGAATCCAGCAATGTAACTATTATGCCATGTGCTGGTCCTGACTGTCCATCTATTGAAATGGGTAAAACTAAAAAAGATGGACAAAATCAGATGTTGGGGAGAATGTGAAACAACCAGGGTTCATAGATTGCTGGTAAGAGTGAAAATGATGTGGCCGTTTTGGAAGATAGTTTGGCAGTTCCTCATCAGTAAACATATACATACACGTAAGACAATTCCACTCTTAGATATTTATCCAAAGGAAAGGGAAACATACATCCACGAAAAGACTTGAACCTGATTATTTGTAGCAATTTTATTCATATTAGCTTCAAATTGAATCCAATAAAAATATCCATCAATAGCAAGTGGATAAACACATTCATTTCTTTTTATTACTTCGTAACATTGCACTGTATGAATGTATTCTAACTTTTTTCTTTAACTAGATGATAGACATTTGAGTTGTTTCCAGTTGTCATGTATTTGTGTGTTCTCTGAGAGAGATTTTTGATATAGGGCACATGCACTCACCAGAGAGACAGAGAGTGAGAAATCATCCCCCAGGGAGGAGGGCCACACCACAACCAAAGTTCAAGTCTCAGACCTGGTGGCTTGCTTACTCTCTGGTCAAAATTTAAAAATACTAATAATAAATAATTCTCTAAAAAAAAATTAGCGTGTTCCCTGAATGCCATCTTTGAAAGGGAAAGTTATCTATTCTATATAAGGAAAAGAGAGAAGTGTCACTGATTGTATTTCAGATTAAATGTTTTTAGCTAAGATTTCTGTTTTGCGCACATACATCTTTTTTTTTTTTTCCGCAGACAGACAGAGAGAGACAGAGAGATCGAAAGTGAGAAATCACCCCCCAGGGGGGATGGCCATGCCACAATCCCTTCTCCTCCATTCTCCTCTAGGGATCTTGGGCATGCACACACACGCACCCAGCGTGAGTTTAAGCCACCAGGTCCGGGACTTGAACCACAGTCAACTACATGGGAGTTCAGTGACATAGCCAATACGCCAACTGCTGGTTCCAACGCACATACATCTTACACGCTACCAGAAGAGGCCATGATGGAAACTGAAAGTTGAAGCGAAGGCTTATCAAACATATCTCAGATTATTATAAAGTAAGCATTGCACTAAAACACTTTATTTGAAATAATACTTCCATTAAAATGAAAAGTCAGGGAGGAGAGGGAGGCAAGATGGCCAACTAGAAACATTTATTGTGGCATCTCTCTGGGATGAAAAATTAGAACAGTTTGATAAATGCCTACACATCAGGGGCCAGAGAGTGGCACGGTTGTTAAGGGTGCTGAACACCCACATGGCCAACCACGATTTGAGTCCCGGTGACCTGCTTTCTTACTTTCTCTCTCTCTCTCTCCCTCCCTCTCTCTCCAGCTCTGTCCCTCTCTGGTAAATTAAAATAAATAAATGAAGTTAAATAAAATAATTCTTCTAAAAATAAATAGATAAATAAAAAAGTCTATACTTCCAGCAGAGGAGTAAAGTGAGACTGGCAAAGTGTAAGAAAAAGACTTGTAGGAACTTCCGGAGCACAGAATTTCTACCTAGAAAAGTAAGGAGAGACTCAATCATCTGAACTCAGTGAGGCTCCAGAGCCTTCCCTCGCCACTGAGTCAGGGGAGGCAAGAGGACCTTTCCTCCAGAACTCCAAATTTCATATGTCTACCTTAGACCTTGAAACTCCCCATCTACAAAAGAACAGTGAAATGGGTATGGAGTTAACACTATGGTAGGGAAGTATACCAATATTCTACAGTAGAGAAAACTTTGGAGCTTCCATCCCAACCTCACCTGAAGCCCGGAGAGCTTGGCACCATCTTGGGACCCCACCAGCAAGTGGGCTTGGATTGCAATTGGGGCGAGGGAATGGGGCATCTCTGCAGCCTGGCAGAAGCAGAGGACACAACATAGAGAAGAAAAACAGAGTGAGCACCTGAAATGACTGAAGCCTTCCAGTCCCCTTCATAGCCGAAATCTGAGCACCCTGCCTCTCCATCCAGAACGTGAAGTACAAGAGCACCACTACCTCACCAACAGAGACTGAGGAATCAGAACGCTTTGCCCTGACTGATGGACAGGGCAGGGCTGCAGTCTCCCTCCTGGCAGATGCACGTGGTTATATCCTCAGCTGAGGCCACAACAGCACAGTTATCTTAAGCTCCCTGAACTGCAAGAGTGGCCGGAGGGCAGGGGAGTGGCACCTGAAAAAGGCACCAGAGACCTCTGTTCTAGGTCAGGGAAGGCGGGGAAATTGGGCACTGCCTGTGTGGGAGACTGGGCACTGTCACAGACCAACTCCTGATCCTGCAGTGCATGATCCAGTCACCTAACTCCTAACATAGTCTGCTCAGATTGGCTGGGCCTCCTTGAATGCCGGGGCTCTTTAAGTTGTGGTCTCTGGTGAAGGTCACACAAATAGGCTTGTCTCTGATCCTTCTTGAACAACCTTCCCATGGCCACATTTAGGACTTCGGGGCTGTCCCTACTACCAGGTATTCCACATGGGCCCCGAAAGACCCACTTGCTAGGTCTCAGATAGGCTTGGCTACAGCCCTCCTGGATGAACTTGCCAGGGTTTTGTAGGCTGATTCTTATCTGGAAAGTATAGACAACTAAACAAGCCCTGCAGGGATCTGAAAGACATGGCTGGTATCTGGCCCCTCCTAGATCACGTTTATTAGAGCCACATCTGGGTCTTGGCGACTAACCTGACCCCAGAAAGGACAGACAGGTCCAAGAGACTCTGTGGGTCACAAACATCATCTCCCTGGTTGCCTTCACAGGACTACATTCCAGCCTTGAAGGTTGTCCCCACGTATTTCATGCAGGCTTCCCACAGTCTGCTTCTTGGTTCTCACAGATAGGCTCACCACAGCCCCTTTTGGAAAAACTTGCCAGGGCTGCATTGGTTTTGGCAATCTGCATCATCCTAGAAAAATTACGGGCAGGTACATAAGCCCTCCTTGGATCTGAAAAGCAACAGCTAGCCTGTAGCTCCTCCAGGACCACTTTGCTCTATTGCATTTGAGTACTAATGACTGACTTGTCTCCATAAAGTTTAGGTGAATACATACATAAGCTGTGTTTGGATCAGAAAGGCACAGCTGGCCACTGGCTGCTTCTGCGCCACCTTTGCCACGGCCGTATCTTGACTTTAGGGGCTGGCCTTCCTTTGAATGACACACTCCATGCACCACACAGACTGGGCCTGCCTCCTTCATCTCCTGAATCACCTTCATAGAGCCAACTCTAGGCCGTGAGAGTTACCCTGCCTGGGGTATTCCATGTAGGTCATGTAGAACCTGCTCCTTGGGCATCACAGGTAGGCCTTCAGCCCATCTTGAATGAACTTGTCAGGGCCACATTCAGGTTCAGCTGGATCCAACATGGCTGACGGCATGGTTTGAGTCCTGATTCAGTGGCTTGAAAATCACACCAGGGGCATGTGCATATATGCCCATAATCCTAAGAGGAGGATGGAGCAGACAGGACTGCAGTGTGGCCATCCTCTCAGGGGATGATTTCTCACTTCCCCTCTTTCTCTTTATTTCCCTCTAGCCAGTGCAGCACCATAACTGAATAAAAATAAACAATATAGACAAAATCAGGAAACCAGTAGCTATACTAAGAAAAATTTAGAAAGGGCCCAGATAAATAAAGTTAGAAATGAAAATGGTGATATTACAACAGATACCACAGAAATAAAAAACATCATTAGAGAACAGTATGAGTGACTACATGTCAACAGATTGGAAAACCTTGAATAAATGGACAAATTCCTGGACACATACAATCTGCCTAGATCAAACCAGGAAGAAATAGAAAGCCTGAATAGACCAATAACAAGCAAGGAGATTGAATCAGTAAGTCTCCCAACAAAGAAAAACTCAGTTCCTGATGGCTTCATGTTTGAATTCTACTTTTTTTTCTTTGATTTTGCAAAAGCAAAGGGTATTTTATTAAATAAAAGCAAAAGTACACTCCCAAGAGATAGAAGCAAGACTGAGCACAAGAGACAGCGGCTCAAGAGGCCCAGCTTTTACATTCTGTGGTTTATAATGTTTTTAAAGTAATTATTATATTTAACTTTACTTAAATTTGACCTGTGTGTGTGTGTGTGTGAGAGTGTGAGAGAGAGAGAGAGAGAGAGAGAGAGAAAGTGAGAAAGCAAGCTACCAGGTCACCAGGTCCAGGACTCGAACCACAGTTGGCCACGTGGGAATCCAGTGCCCTTAACCACCACGCCACCTGCCAGCCCCAAGGTTTATCATTTTAAAATCTAGGTTGTGTTGGTTGATCATTGGCTGGGCCCACTGACTGTTCTTATTTCAGTGGTTATATCAAATGTGGCTGGGCCCATTATTCATCTCAGTGGCTCTTTCAAATAATGTGGCTTAATCAGTGAGACATCCTCCTCTGAAAATCTCCCAACTATCCATTGCACTGGGTGGGGAATTTTCTGCCCTCATTGGTTTTTCTATTTGGACACATAGGCACCTGTTCCAGACCCTTATGTGTTTCTGTTTTCTAGCTTTCTTCCTGCCTCATTATCCCCATGAGAGGCATGATCCCCATAAATCTTTTGGGGGAGTTAAAGGTGAGTGGCCCATCTTCTGTAACTGCTTCATGTTGGAAGGGGCCATTGGTCCCACCTACTAGGCATCACAGAACTCTTGACCTATCTGATTTAGGTAGAAAGAATTATAAAAACTCTTAAACAAAAATCAACTATTACTTCAAACTATTACAAAAGATCCAAAAGGAAGGAACCCTCCCAAACTCATTTTATGAAGCTTCTATTATCTTGGTACCCAAAGTAAACAAGGACACAACAGAAAGAAAAACTACAGACCAATATCCCTGATCAATACAAATGCAAAAATCCTCAACTAAATAATCACACATTGAATCCAACAGCATATTAAAAAGATTACACACAATGACCAGGTAGGTTTTATCTCAAGGAGAGTTTAACACACATGAGACAATGAATGTAATACATCACATGAATAGGAAGAAAGATAAAAACCATATGATCTTGCTTGGTGGCATGGTTGTTGAGGTGGATCCCATATGGCTGACTGTGTAGTTTAAGTCCTGGACTCAGTGGCTTGAAAAACATGCCAGTCGCATGTGTGTATATCAAAAATCCTGAGAAGACAGTGGAGGAGAGGAGATCGTGGCATGCTTATTCCCTTTGGTGGGTGCTTTCTCACTTTCTCTTCCTCTCTACTCTTTCTGGTGAGTGCCCATGCTCTACAGCAAACTAAATATATATATATATATATATATGATCATATCAATTGATGTAAAAAAATTCAATAAAATGAAACATCTCTTCATGATTACAATGATCAAAAAAAAAATAGGTATAGAAGCACATTTCCAACATAATAAAAGCCACCTATGACAAACCCATAGTTAACATCATACTGAAAGGCTCAAAGCTGAAAGCTCTCTCACTAAAAACTGGAACAAGACAAGGTTATCCACTTTCTCTACTCCTTTTCAGTACAGTATTGGAAGTCCTAGTGAAATCAATCAGACAAGAGAGTGATTAAATAAAAGGCATTCAAATAAGAAAGAAGTTAAATTGTCTCTATTTGCAGATGACATGATTATATATGTAGAAAATCCAGAAGAATCCACAGAAAAACTCCTAGAAGTGACAAATTCAGGAAAGTTGTAATATATAAACTTAATTTACAAAAATTAGTAGTTTTTTTTTTTAATCCATCCACAACAATGGATGGATTGAGGTTGAAATGAAAAAAGCAATTCCATTTATGATAATCACAGACAAAAACGCTTAGGAATAGTTCTAACCAAAGAGGTAAAAGACTTCTTCAAGGAAAACTATGAGAAACTGAAGAAAGAAGTTGAAAATGATACAAAAAAGTGGAAAGATACACCTTGGTTTGGAAGAATCAATATAATTAAAACGTGGATTCATAAACGACCCCCATATTACTTAGGCAATACTGTGGAAAAAACATAAAGATGGACTCATCTCACTACCTGACCTTAAAATATATTACAAAACTGTGATAATTAAAACAACATGGCATGGGATCCAGCAGATGGCATAATGGTTACATTGCTGGACTCCTACATAGTCTACCGTGGTTTGAATCCTGGACCTGGTGGCTTAAACCTCATGCTGGGCGCGTGCGTGTGCGTGTGCGTGCCCAAGATCCTGATAGGAGAATGGAGGAGAAGGGATTTCAGCATGGCCATCTCCTTTGGGGAGTGATTTCTCACTCTGTCTCTCTGTCTTTCTCTGTCTGTCTGGCAAGTGCACACCCCTTATAGCAAACATCTCTCTATTAGAAAAAAAAAATTCAGCATGGTACTGATACAAAACAGACACATAGTCCAATGGAACAGAATCCAGAATCCAGAATTGGGGCCAGCAGGTGGTGTGGTGGTTAAGGGCACTGGACTCCCACATAGACAACTGTGGTTCAAGTCCTGTGGCTTGCTTTCTCACTTTCTCTCTATGTCTCTGTCTCTCTCTCTGACTCTCATTCTATCCCTCTGGTACAATTTAAATAAATAAATTAAAAAATTAAGTTAAATAAAATAATTCTTTTTAAAAATCCAGAAATAAATCTAAAAACATATATCAACTGATTTGTTACAAAGGACACATGAAAATCCAAAGGGGTAAAGAGAATTTCTTCAGCAGATGGTCTGGAAGAACTGAATATTCACTTACAGAAAAATGAAATTTGACTTCTAGCTCTTGCCACTAACAAAAGTAAACAAAATGATGAAAGATCTAAATGTAAAGCCTCAAGATATTGTTATTATTATTATTATTATTATTATTTTGAGAGATTTTTTGCTATAGGGCATATGTGCTTGTTGGAGAGACAGAGACAGAAAGAAAGCAAGAAATCACTCCCCACAGGGGGCAAGGCCATATCACAATCCCTTCTCCTCCATTCTCCTCTCAGGATTTTTGGGATGCATGCACACATAACCAGTGTGAGTTTCAAGCTGCTGGGTCCAGGCCTCTAACCATGGGCAGCCACATGGGAGTCCAACACCTTAACCACCATGCCACCTGCTGACCCCAAAACCACAAATTATAAAACTACTTGTGGACAACATAGGAGAAACCACTTGAAGACTTTGGGGTAGGTAAATATTTCTTAAATAAGGCCCCTAAAGTGCAGCTAAAATAGGTCAGTGGGATCATATCACACTGAAAAGTTTCTGCATGGCAAAGGAAACAATAGTAAGAGGAACATCTTGTAGAATGAGAGAAAACATTGCAAACTATACTTCAGATAAAAGATTAGTAACCAGAATATAAGCAGTTCATCCACAAAAAAAACTAATAATTCAATTTAAAAATGAGCAATTGATATGCAGACAACTCTCAAAGGAAGACATATGAATGAACAGAAAACATACAAAAACATGTTAGACATGTCATACCTCAAGGAAATGTAAATCAAAACCATAATTAGGTATTACTTAACCCCAGTCAGAATGGCTATGATAAATAAAAACGAAGAACAACAAATGGTGGTGAGGCTGTGGTGAAAGGGGAACCCTTCTGGACTGTTTCTGGGAATGTAAATTAGTATAACCCCGGTAGAAAACAATACAGAGTTTCCTCAAAAATTTACAAATAGAACTACCATAAGATTCAGTAATCCCACTTCTCAGTATTTACCCACTATCTTTTCTCCTCTGTTCTTTTTTTTGGGATTTTGAATGTGCAGGCACACAGGTCTGTCAAGATTTTCAAGCTGACAGATCTGGAACTAGAACTGCAGTTGGTCATGTGGGCACCTCTGCTGGCCTGTTGTTGCTTTTTAATTGTGGCAAAATTCTATGATATAAGCCACTTTAATAGTTTTAGCCTCTTTTTTTAGAACTATTTTTTATTTAATTTTATTTATTCATTCATTTATTTTAATTTGACCAAAGACACACACACACACACACACACACACACACACACACACACAGAGAGAGAGAGAGAGAGAGAGAGAGAGAGAGAGAGAGAGAGAGAGAGAGAGAGGGAGAGAGAGAGAGAGGAAAGTGAGAAAGCAAGCTGCCAGGCCTGGGACCTGAACCATGGTCAGCCATGTGGGAATGTCCATTGCCTCAACTACCACACCACCTACTGGTCCAAATAATTTTAGCCTCTTGTATGTGTACAACTCTGTGGCATTAAATACATTAAAATCTCTGACAACTATCATCAACATCTATCCCCAGAAACTTTTGTCTTTCAGGTAGATAATTTTCTAACACCTACATCTGTGACATGAAAAAATGATTCCTCATCACAAATCCCATGAAATAAAAGGAATGATAATAATGGCCTGAAAAAGATACATAAATTTTTTTTCTCTTGAAGTTCTATATAAAATTGCCATGGGGGACCAGCAGTTGGCATAATGGCTTTATTTTTGGACTCTCATGTAGTCGACTGTGGTTTGAGTCCCAGACCCCGTGGCTTAAACTTATGCTGGGTGCATGTGTGTGCATGCCCAAGATCCCGAGAGGAGAATGGAGGAGAAGGGATTGCGGCGTGGCCATCCCCCCTGGGGGGTGATTTCTCGCTTTCTATCTCTCTGTCTCTCTCTGTCTGTCTGGCGAGCGCACGAGCCCTATCGCGAAAACCTCTCCAAAAAAAAGGAAAGAAAAAAAAATAACAAATAAAACAAATACTGTTTTAAGATATTAAGTTTTGGTGTTGATTTTTATGTAAGAATAGGTAATTGGTATACCACCAAGAATTCTGGCTTTTATTCTGAGTGACATGAGAAGAACTTAGAAGATTTTGAGCCAAGAAGTGACTTGATCTGACCTTTGAAAAGGATTACCCTAGTTGCTATGTTGAAAAACAAAACCTACGAAGCCAAGAAAAGAAACAGACCATTTAGGAAAGTAATGCAATAAGCTAGGCAGGATACGATGGTGGCTTGGACCTTTTAGGAAGTAGCAAGGCAGATGATAAGAAATGGCCAAAATCTGGGTTCTGAATCTATTAAGAAAAGGTAGTTGACAGATTGAATGTGAGGTATGAAAGAAGGAAATGAACAATGGCTCAAAGATTTTCTGCCTGAGCAACTGGACAGAAAATGAAACTATTAAATGAGATCTAAAAGAATGCAAAAATATTAAATTGGGGAAAAACAGCAACATCAGGTATTTTGTTTGAAGATGTTCACTTTGAAATACCTATAGATATCCAGTCACCAAGACAGATTCAAGGTGAAGATATAAATTTAGGTGCAGATAAATCATATTTAAAGGTATAGACAAGATTAAATTTCCCAAGGATTGAGAATAAATTGGGAAGACCAGATCCAAGAACTGAGTCCTGGTACAATTCAATGTGTAGATAGAGCAGCTGTTCTCCAGGTATAGTCTGCTGGTCTGTGGCTTAATGGGGTTCCCTGAAACCCTTTTACTGGCTGTGGAAGTCAAAAAATATTTTTAGCAGTAACACCACTGGACCCACATAGGAAAGGTCCTCAGTTCAACTCTTGAGGCCTCCCTGAGCATGCCCGTGATCTGAACTGGCTGAGACTGAGGTTAGACCATGGCCTGAAGTCTCTGTTGGAAGTCCCTGTCTGTCTGTGTCTCCGTCTGTCTGTAATGGAATAAATAATAAATAATCTAAAACAAACGCACACTTCAAAATAATACAAAGAAGGACCAGCAGTTAGTGTAATGGCTATGTCTTTGGACTACCATGTAGTCGACCGTGGTTCGCGTCCCGGACCCAGTGGCTTAAAACTCACGCCGGGCGCATGTGTGTGTGTGTGCCCAAGATCCCGAGAGGAGAACGGAGGAGAAGG
>NW_006204428.1:66707-72353 GCF_000334495.1 Tupaia belangeri chinensis | reverse complement strand
CGTGCGCCCTGTGGGGGAGATTTCTCACATTCTGTCTCTCTGTCTGTCTCTGTCTGTCTGGCGAGCGCACGCGCCCTATAGCAAAAACCTCTCAAAAGAAAAAAAAATACAAAGACATTAACTGTTTTTTTTTTTTTATTCTGTTGATGAGTATACTCAAAATATAAAAATAATGTCAGGTAAAATTGTTGTCATTTGGGCCAGTTAGTGGTTTGATGGTTAAGGCAGCTGGATCCCACATGGCTGACTGCATGGTTTGAGTACCAGACCTGGTGGCCTGAAAAACACACTAGTACAAATTTTAAAAAGAAAGAGAGAAGAAAAGAAATAAAGAAGAAAAAGAGAAAAGAAAAATCTGCTGTTACTCTGGCACAATCAAGACACAAAGTAGACCAAACTCACCTTGAGTCATGTTCTTCACCATTATTGCTCTTGTGGATTTTTTTTTTTTTAAGAATTATTCCATTTATTTTATTTATTATTGTCATTTTTAAAAGTTTGCACTCACCAGAGAGAGAGAGAGAGAGAGAGAGAGAGAGAGAGAGAGAGAGAAAGCTGCCAGGTCCAGGATTCAAACTTCGGTCAGTCATGTGGAAGTCTAGCACCCTAACCATCATACCATCTGATGCCCCTTATTCTTAGTTTTTTAAAAAAATTCCAATTTCACTTTAAACTAGATTCTCAAGGAGAGAGTAAAAATTACTGAGTTTATTAAGTTTTGACTCTTCAGTACACATCTGTTTAACGTTTTGTGTAACAATATAAAAAGAACTCCTCATAAAGCACTTCCATCATAAACCAAAGTACTTCGGTTGGCTCAAGGAAAGACACCTTTGTGGTCATCTGAATAAGCAAACTGAACTGATTGTGTTTTTTTTTTTTCCTGGAACACAATTTTTGCTTGAAAAAGTGACTGAGAAAAATAAATCTTATTCCAACTCGGGTTTTTGGTAGACATTAAAAAATAATAAATAAACCAAGTAATCCTGTCACTTCAAGGAAACACCTGGCAACATTTGTCATCACTAATAAAATTTGAGCTTTCATACAAAAATTAGAATTTTGGAAAATTTGTATTCACCTCTATGAGCTTGACAGCTTCCCAATACTTATCCGATGAGATCAGTGTTAGTACTAGCAAATGTGATGTTTCAAAATTATGTAATGAGATATGTTAACATTTGAAAAATCAGCATAATTCAGGATATTTTTCAAATGACCAAAGCATAATGCACAATGTTACAAAATTATGCATGGATAAAGAGCCGTTCCAAGCACAAGATAGTCAGCAAGTCTTAATGTAATTGAGTACAAAAAGTTCTTTGAGGGATCAGTAGTTAGTATAATGGCTATGTCGCTGGACTCCCATGTACTCGACTGTGGTTCGAGTCCTGGATCTGGTGGCTTAAACTCATGCCAGGCGCATGTGTGTGCGTGCCTACGATCCCGAGAGGAGAATGGGGGAGAAGGAACTGTGGCATGGCCATCCCCCCATGGGGGTGATTTCTCACTTTCTGTCTCTCTGTCTCTCTCTGTTTTTCTGGCAAGTGCACACACTCTATAGCAAAAACCTCTCCAAAAAAAAAAAAAAAGTTCTTTGATAAAGTTTTAGACTGCATTTTGCAATTAACCTTGAAGAAAATACTACTTAGAGTTCAGAATCAAAGAGAATATCCAAAGTTATATCAAAGAGGGAGAGAGATCAGCACTGCCCACGGGGTTTGGTCATACCAGAATTCTCTTCGTCCACTCCTCTGGCCCATTGGCTCCTGAGCACTCGCGTACTTGCCTAGTGAGTTTATGGCTAACCAGGGCAGAGACTTAAACTGTGGTCACTGTGTAGAATCTGGCTTTTCTTTGTACAGCACACCACTGCTACATGGGAGATAGCATTCAATAAATTCTTTCTTTCTCTCTTTCTTTCTTTCTTTCTTTCTTTCTTTCTTTCTTTCTTTCTTTCTTTCTTTCTTTCTTTCTTTCTAACAAAATCAAGTGTAGGTTTACAGCTAACATCAACAGAATGGGGGAAGAGTTGGAAGCATTTCTTCTAAAAACATCAACAGGATGTTCACGTTCTCCACTCTGTTCAATGAGGTACTGGAAGTCCTAGTCAATGCAATCAGACAAAACAGGGAAATAAAAGGCATCTGAATTGGAAAGAAGTTAAATTGTCACTGTTTTCAGATGACATGATCATAGGAGAGAAAATCTTAAAATATTTACCAGAAAACACTTAGAAATGATAAATGAATTCAATAAAGTAGCAGGGTACAAGGTCAACATAGGAAAAATTAGTAGCATTTCAGTAGCTGAAAAAGAAATCAAGAAGGGAATCCTATTTGTAATAGCCACATATACACACACACAAACAACCCATCTAGAAAA
The DNA here is from genome assembly GCF_000334495.1 of Tupaia belangeri chinensis. Lineage (NCBI taxonomy): Eukaryota > Metazoa > Chordata > Mammalia > Scandentia > Tupaiidae > Tupaia > Tupaia belangeri. The sequence goes on along the minus strand of NW_006204428.1, from coordinate 69,968 downwards.
AAAATTTTTTTAAATGAAAAGATAAGAGATCTCTGCAGTGAAAATTATAAAAGAAAATGATGGAAGAAACTAAAGAAGACCAAAAAATGGGGACATCGCACGTTCACAGATTAAAAGGATTAATATTGGGTTACATTGAGGTGGCTGGATCCAACATGCTGATTGCATGGTTTGAGTCCTGGGTTCGGCAACTTGAGAAACATGACAGGCACATGTGCACACGTGCCCCAAATTCCAAAAGGAAGGAGAAATTAAGGAAAAGAGATTGCAGCATGACCATTCCCTCTGGCAGGTACTTTCTCATTTTCTTTCTTTTTTTTTCTCTGTTACTCTCTTGTAAGCACGTGATCCCTCTGGAAAAAATTATCATTATTTTTTATTATAATTTTTTTTAGATCTTTTTTTTCACAGGGTGTGAATGCTCACCAGAGAGAGAACAGAGAGAAGAAAAGTGAGAAATCACCCATGGGGGAATGGCCATGCCTCAATCACTTTTCCTTCATTCTTCTCTTGGGATTTTGGGTGCACAAACACACATGTGCCTGGTGTGATTTTCAGGTCACCTGGTTTGGGACTCTAACTGTGGAGTCAGTCATGTGGGATCCAGTGCCTTAACCACCACACCCCGTACTGGCTTGGCAAATTAAAAATATATATATATTGAGGGAACCAGCAGTTAGCATAATGGCTATGTCGCTGGACTCCCACGTAGTCGACCGTGGTTCACGTCCTGGACCCGGTGGCTTAAAACCCACACCAGGCACGTGTGCGTGCATGTCCAAGATCCCGAGAGGAGAATGGAGGAGAAGGGATTGCGGCGTGGCCATCCCCCCTGGGGGGTGATTTCTCACTTTCTGTTTCTGTCTCTCTCTGTCTGTCTGGCGAGCGCACACGCCCTATAGCAAAAACCTCTTAAAAATATATATATATATTAATATTATTGGGATCAGCAGATGCCATAATGGTGATGTCACTGGACTCAAACGTAATCAACTGCAGTTCAAATCCTGGACTCAGTGGCTTAAAACACACTGGGCACGTGTGTGTGCCCAAAATCTCAAGAGGAGAGGGGATTGTAGTGCATTCATCCCCCATGGGGGGGGATGATTTCTTGTTTTCTGTCTCTCTATCTATCTGGCAAGTGCACACCCCTATAGCAAAAATTTCTCTTAAATAAAAAAAAAATTGATATTGGTAAAGTGTTGCTTCTAAAGTGATTCTCAGATTCAATGAAATCACTATAAAAATATCAATGACATTCTCAAAGAAATAAAGAAAGCAGTTATAAATTTTTTTTATAGGGGGTGGTGTGATGGTTAATGCACTGGACTCCCACATGGTTGACCTTGGTTCGAGTTCCAGATGCAGTGGCTTAAAATTCACACTGGCGTGTGTATATGTGTGCCCAAAATCCCAAGAGGAGAATGGAGGGGAAGGGATTGTGGTGTGGCCATTCCACCTGGGGGATGATTTCTCACATTCTTTCTGTCTCTCTCTGTTTCTCTGGCAAGTGTACACGCTCTCTAGTAAAAATCTATTAAAAAAAAAGAAAAAAAATAACAAGTGCTTGGTGAGTCTATGGAGGGGAAATCTCACACACTGATGGTAGGAATGTAAATTAGTTCAGCTATTACGGAAAATAATACAGAGGTTCCTTGACAAACTAAGAACAGAACTACCTGATGATCCAGTAATCCTTCTACTGGATGTGTACTTAAAGGATGGGAGTATATTGAAAAGTTATCCATACTTTCATGTTTATCACAGTATTATTCACAATAGCTATGGTATAGAAGAAATCAGTGTATAGATACAATGGAATACTATTAATGAATAAATGATGAGTTTCTGTCATTTGAGGCAAAATGGATGAACATGGATAATGTTAAGTGAAATAAGCCAGGCTCTCAAAGACGAATACCGTATATCCTCACTTAACAAGTACTGTGTATCCTTTCCCTCTATCTCTCTGTCTCTCTCCCTTTCTCTTTTTAATTTGCAGGAGAGAGACAGAAAGGGAGAGGGAGAGAGAAAGTGAGAAAGTGTCTCCTAGGGGGAATGAGCAAGCCTCTTTTCCTTTCTTCTCCACCTCCTCTTGGGATTTTGGGCACCATGCATACACATTAGGCATTTTTTCAAGCCACTGGGTCCAAGACTTAAACCACACAGTAAGGCTTTTGGGATCCAGCTGTCTTAACCACCATGCCATCTGGTGCCCCCATGTGTATCCTTGCTCCTTAGTGGAAGCTAAAAGACTCCGTTGTATAGAGAAAGAGGGTAAGAGTGGAAAACAGAAAGGGGAAGAGGTGGGAGAATGGAGAGAACTCGGTTTACAGACCCAAGAGTACATGTAATGAGTCTTCAGCATCTTTAAATGTAGTCAAATTAGAGAACCAATTTCAGCACAGTCAAAACAAATTCAGAAAATTCATCCTTAAAATGATGGTGTTTCAGAACCGTTCTCTTTAATTTGTATAGTTGTTTCTGCTGAGAAATAGAAGCAATGGGATACACATTTATGTGTCACTTAACAGTGGAGACATGTTCAGAACAGTGTTTCATTAGGTAATTTCATCATTGTGCAAACATCATAACGTGTATTTATATAAATTTAGGTGGTATAACCTACTACACATCTAAGTTGAATGGTTTAGCCTATTGTTCCTAGGCTACAACCCTGCATGGCATGTTACTTACTGTACTAAACACAATAGGCAATATAATATAATGCTATAGGTTTTTGTGTTTCTAAGCATAGCAAAAGTGAAATTAACCATAGCAAAAGTTTAGTAAAAATATGGTATAAAGATAAAGGTATGCCTGTATAGGGCATTTCTAGTAAATGGAGATTGCAGGACTGAAAGTTGTTCTGGAGTAGTCAGTGAGTGAGTGGTGAGTGAATGTGAGGACTTAGAACAGTATTGTAGACTTAGGCTAGCAGATGGCATGTGGTTAAGGAGGCCGGACTCCCACATGGCTGACCACAGTCCAAGTACTGGATCTGGCAGTTTGCTTTCTCACTTCCCTTCTCTCTCTGGTCAACTTCAAACAAGTAAATAAATAAATAAAATAAAATAATGACAATGAGTAAAAAATTTTTTAAAAGAACAGTATCGTAGACTTTATTTATACTGTTCACTTAAGCTACACTAAATTTAAATTTATTAAAAAAATTTTTCTTTCTTCAATAATAAATGAACCTGCCTTTTGGCCAGAACTGCCATCTTCCAGTAATTAACCGAAATGACAAACACAAAGGGA
>NW_006204428.1:57500-66694 GCF_000334495.1 Tupaia belangeri chinensis | reverse complement strand
GGTGTAGCCGATATGTGTTCTCTAGGCCTTTTAGAAAACTGGAGTGGTTCCTTTGGCAATACACATGCAAATCTATAAGAAAGGTGGTATTGTAAACATTAAGGGAATGGGTACAAAGGAAGAGGCATACCTCACAAATGTTACCATGGCAAAACTGGAAGAGTCTACAATGCTACCCAGCATGCTGTTGGCATTGTAGTAAACAAACAAGTTAAGGGCAAGATTCTTGCCAAGAGAATTAATGTGAGTATTGAGCATATGAAACACTCTAAGAGCAGAGATAGCTTCCTAAAAGTTGAAGGAAAATGACCAGAGAAAGAAGGAAGCCAAAGAGAAAGGTACCTGAGTTCAACTGAAGTGCCAGCCTGCTCCACCCAGAGAAGCACACTTTGTGAGAACCAATGGAAAGGAGCCTGAGCTACTGGAGCCTATTCCCTATGAATTCATGGCATGATGGGTGTTAAAAATAAACAAGTCTATGGTCTATAAAAATGCTTTTCTTAATTGAGTAGAATTGTGTTCCCTCCCCAAAGCTAATTTTAATTGGGCTATAATTCATTTTGTGATACTTTTATTCAAATTTAGTATATTTTTTTACCTGAAAGATATTAGGAGGCTTATTATGTAACAAACAAAACTCAGTTATTAGGAAAAAAATAATAAAATAAGAAGTTAACTTTAACTAACTGTAACTTTTTAACTTTATGAACCTTTAAATTGCTTTTATTTGATTCTTTTGTAATAATGCTTAAACACAAACACATTGTACAGCTTTACCACACATTATACTGCTATACTGTTATAGTACTGGCAGAGCAGCTGGTTTGTTGGCGCTGCATCACCACAAACACATAATACATTGTACTACGGCTTTGCGGTGGCTATGACATCACTAGGTGGTAAGACTTTCGGTTCTACTATAACCTTTTGGAACCACTATTTGCTTATGCTATCTGTAGTTGCCCGGAAGGTGAGGTGGCATATATTAGTCATGTGACTTAGGACAGTTGTATGTAGACATGTCAGACGGGATTTACTATGGAAATTGTTCACATGATTATGGAGGCTGAGGAGTAGCAGGATATACTGTTTACGAGAAATCCAGTGGTGTATTTCAGCCTGAGTCCAGAGGCCTGAGAATCAGGGGGGGTGTGTGGCAGCACTGTTCTAAGTCTGAAGTCCTGAGAAACTGGATCTCTGATGTATGAACACAGAAGTTGGACGTTCTAGCTGCAGGAAAGAGCAAGTTCTCCTTTCCACTGCCTTTATGTTCTATCTGAGCCCTCAGTGGGTTGGATGATACCCACTCACATTGATGTGGGTGGATCTTCCTTACTCAGTCTACTGATTCAAATGGTAATCTCTTCTAGAAACACCCTCATGAACACACAGAGAAATAAGCTTTTATGGGCTATCTGGATATTTCTTAACCCAGTCAGGTTGACATGTAGAATAAACTATCATAGCGCTGATTGAAGAATTTGTTTTAAATGAGTGAAAAGTTCCCATTTCTACTGAAACAAGAGTAGTAAACAAAAGAGGAAGGCAACTGTAGGCAAATTTGTAGGTGCAGAGGCAGGAAACCAAGGGAGTGCCAATCTGAAAGCTGCTATTTTCACTTTGAAGTAGGAGTAAGGCATCTGCTGAGAGGAGAGTGAAGTGTTTGGAGGCTTAGATGGGTGGGAAAAGTGAAAGGCTGACGAAAGGAGAGAGCTGACATAGAAAAAGTAGGTAATGTTGACTTTCCAGGTGGGGTTAGAGATCACCAAGGTGTTATGACACAATCTATCTAGTTGATGGATTTTTTGCTAGCAAATATTTAATAGCTCAGGGATACAGAGAAGGCAAACAATAGGCCTACTAGACCAGGAGCAGGATACTTTCCTATAAGGAGTGAGATAGCACATATTTTAGAATTTGTAGGCCATACTATACTGACTCTGCCACAGCTATTCGATTCATCCTCTGTAGTATGAAATCTGCCATAGGCAATATGTACATGAACTAGCATGGTTATATTCCAATAAAATTAGTTACAGACATTGAAAATTTAATATAATTTTTGTATGTCATGATATATTACTTTTCTTTGATTTATTTAAACTATTTAAAAAATGTAAAAGCAATTCTTAGTGTGTGGGCCATACGAAAATCCAGTAGGTGGATTCAGTCTGTGGCACTGATTATTTGAGAATTTCTGTCCTAAAGTAGAAAAGATTACACTCTTGGGCCTGCTGGTGGCCTGGTGGTTAAGGTAGCTGGATCTCACATGACCTACGGCATGGTTTGAGTCCCAGATCCTGTGGCTTGAAAAACATGCTGGATGTGTGGTCGTGTGTGCCCAAAGTCCTGAAAGAAGAATGGAGGAGAAGGGGTTGCAGGGTGCCTCTGCCCCCTGGGGGTGATTTCTCACCTCTCTCTCTCTTTCTCCTTGTCTCTCTTCAGTGAGTGCACATGCCCTATAGAAAACTAAAAAAACCAAAAAGGTATGCTCTCAGGGCAGAGCTCTCAGAACTCTGAGTAAAGGTTGAGTTTGTTTCCACTTTGTCTCCATTGCTGGGTGCTCTGGTGCAGTGCATGACTTGCCCCTATGTGATCATCTGTGAAGAGTTGGGCATCTCTCAGATTACAATAGAAAGCAAAGCATGGAAAGTGAAGATACTGACACAAAAGTGACTCAAATGGTATGTCACTGCGGTGTAATCTGAATAGGGATAAAAGAAAAGTTGGAAAGGAGCAGATAGACATTCAGTCAAAGGAGTAAAGGGACATTAAGTATTTTTTCTTTTGAAGTTTCTCTCTCCTCTCTGTCTCTCCTTTCTTTTTTTATTTACATTATTATTTCGGTGGTGGTAGTCTTTCAACCACAGGGTATATGTGCTTGCCAGAGAGAGACTAAGAGAGAGAAAAGGAAGAACACCTTCCAAGTGGTCATGCTGCAATCCCTTATCCTCCATTTCTCTATCCCATCAGGATTTGGGGCATGTACACATACATGTCTGGCATGTTTTTCAAGCTACCAGGGTCAGGACTTGAATGATGCAGTTGGCCATATGAGATCCTACTCCCTTAACCACTAGGCCATGGGTTCCTCTCTTTTTCTCTCTTTTTTTCATTCTTCCTCTCTCTCTTTCATGAAAGACAAAGAGAGAGAGAAAGACAAGGACCGCCAATGGGGTCTCATAACTTGATCTCTCCAAGCCTTTCAACCAGTCAGGATCACAGGCCTTCACATGAACCTGGTGTGTGAAGGTATTGATGAGTTTAAAAGAACTGAAGTAATAGAAGTAACAGAGGGAAGAGCTGGAAGATTAAATTCCTATAGTAGTTTGTGTGAGTCTAAGATCTCAGAGTAAAAAAAAGGTCCCAAGTAGTAACAAAGTGTAATGTGTGGCTTATCCAGGGACCAAAGTCTTTGATAAGAAAGAAGAAATGACAGGTTGTCATAAGTGATGGTACTAATGAAGAGTAGAAGTTGGTACAGCTGATGACATGAACCATAAAGGAAGAATATGGAATGATGTGTGAATGGTTCAAGGACAAAGGGAAGATCCATTAGTTGCTCTAACACATCCCCAACACTATTTGGTCTCCTCTCTTATAAAAATTAGCTCCCAACTTTTGTTCTTAAACTCCAGAAGACTTGGGTCTTTCAATATCCTTTTCCTTCCTCCCAAAGAAGTTATCTGGCAAGAACAAAAACAAACAAACAAACAAACAAACAAAAAACAGTGAGGAAATTTAGAGGCTAACAAGTAAAGTAACAAACTTCAACTACATACTAGACATACGTACATCTCCAATTGTATGTATTAGAGGCTTCTTAGGCTCATTATGTCCTAAAGAACTTAATTTCTTCTTGGACACATCCTGCGACTTCCCCTATTTAAACATCTGCCTCTTTTGTGTACCCTCTCTCAGTGAAAGACACCATCTACACAACACCTCCACAATTCTTTCCTAGTTTTCTTTAATCCTTCAACCGTCTTTATAGTCGATGCTACTCTTCTGCTTCCAACTCCAATCACCTTTCACTTGGATTATTGTAACATCCTTTCAATGAAGTTCCTATAATTCTGTCTTTATTTAAATTTCGATGAACTGTTCATCATGGGTTTTTGGGATTAATTTGAGTTTCTAAGCGACTGCATTAAGATTGATTGGGCCAGCAGGTGGTATGGAGGTTAAGACAGCTGGATCCCAATAGCTGACTTCACGGCTTGCATCCTGGACCTGGTGGCCTGAAAATTATGCAAGATTCATGTGTGTGTGTGTGTGTGTGTGTGTGTGCATGAGTGCATGTGTGTGTGACCAAAATCCTGCAAAGAGAATAAAGGAGTAGGGATGGTGGTATAGCCATCTGCCTGTGGTGGGGGTGATTTCTTACTTTCTCTCTTTCTCTCTCTCTCTTATATATATATATATATATGTGTTGATTACTCTTCTTTTGTTGCCTCTCTCCCAAAGTTGTGCAATCAAAACTTCCTCCTCACCCCAGCCCTGCTCTCTTCCAGTTTTGTCTCCTTCAAACTGATTTCCATGTAGCAAGCACAGATAGTCAACTAAAATACATGAGCAATCATGCCACATTCCTGCCAAAAATTCATCAATGTATCCTCTCGAGGTTAATTCAGTCAGATCTCAACAAAATCAGTCTTTTTCCTAGCTCTGTGTACTAGTTTGGCCTCTTTTCTATATTTACTCTTGCTCCTCTATTCATTGTTGCCATGGCTAACATTATATTCTAATATATATATTGAATGCTCAATGAAAACATCATATTCATAGAACTTCGCATGTATTAATTCATCCTATGTGACAAGGTGACATAGATACTTCTCTATTATTTTATAGGCAAAAATACTGAGCTATAAAGTTCCACAACTCCCTTCCTCTGTGTCTTTTAGGCTTTTCCATGTTGTCATTGTTTAGAAACTCTCCAATCTCCTTCTATGGTTATTTCCTGCAGTAGTCAGAATAATGCCTTCCACCACTCTAATATGGTCACATCCTCATTCCTGGAACCTGTTACTTTACATGGTAAGAGGGACTTTGCAGATGTGATTAGCTTAAGACTCTCTAGATGGGGAGATTATCCTGTATTATCTGGATGGACCCAGTGTGATTACAAAAGTCCTTACAAGAGCAAGGCAGGAAGATTAGAGGGAGAGAGATGTGATGATGGAAGCAGAGAGGTCGGAGTGATGCCATTCCTGGAAGGGGGCCATGAGGAATGTACGTAGCCTCTGGAAGTCAGAAAAGGCCAGACACTGATTATCCTCTGGAGCATGCAGAAAGAATGCAGCCCTGATGACAGTTTGATTTGGACTTTCACTGTCCAGAATTGCAATATAATTTTGAGCCACTAACTTTGTGGTAATGTGTTACAGCAGCAATGAGAATCGAAGATACTTCCTCTTGCAAGCCTTTCCTGATCCCCCCAAACTGGATTAGGTGGTCTTCCCAATGTTCCCAATTGCCTTCCCTTACCTCTCTCACAGAACTTGCCTGGCTGGGAGGCCATTCTACCTCTAGCCTATAAATTCCTCCCACAGGGATCATGTTGTTCTTTTGTATCCCCAGAACATAATTTAAACATTCATAGCTGGAGCTCAATAGATATTTGAGAGAATGAATGAATGTGATTTCTCAATCAAAAGAGGGCCGAGACTATGTGTTTACACTAGAAGTGTGTGTTAAATGGTGGCTATTAAGTTTAACATGCAACCCAACTTGTCTTCTTGCCAAACAAATAAATATAAATAAGTAAAAAAGGCAGGGAGTGGGTGTTTTACTAAATGTTCCACCAACACAGAGTGGGAGAGAGGTTACCTTGACAATAGTGAGAAATCTGCTTTCTTCAGAGAAACAAATGAAACAAAAAAAAAAGGGAAAATGAAATAATTAAGAAATTGTGAAGTTTAACAGAAGCTCTAAGTTTTCTACACAATAGGACACATATTTAGAAATGACGCATGTGCCAGCTACAAGAAGTTTTTATTCATGGCAGTGGTGAATTGCATGTGACTGTGCTCAGTTTGCTGCTGCTGAATATGATGCAAATGTTAAGTCAGGGCCACATGGCACTTTATTTATTCCCATTTTCTTTCATCACAAATCTTTGTAATACTTTTATCTTACTCTGTTAGACAGCTATAAAATACTATAAACTGGGTGACTTAAGAAAACAAGTATTTATTTTTCATAGTTCTGGAGGCTGTGAAGTGCAAGATCAAGGTGTTGGTATACTTGATATTATTACCTTTTTTAACCAGATAGAGAGAAGAGGGTGGGGGGGAGGGGAATGAGAAAGCAAGCTGCCAGGTCTAGGACTTGAACCACAGTCAGCCATGTGGGAGACCAGTGCGTAACCACCACACCACCTGTTGGCCCCATGGATTATACTTCTTTAAACTTCCTCTTCAATGACTATTCAGAGGAAACTCTCTACTTCTAGCAGTTGATATGACCATGACTAACCATGGGTTCAGATCCCTGGATCAGCTTGAAAAACACCCCAAGCACACATGCAGGTGGTAAGAATCCTGAGGAGCTGGAGGGCTGGGGAAGGGGGTATCATGCTGTGATGAGACCCTTCAAGAATGCTTATCTCTCTCTGTCTCTTGAGCATAAACACGTTTGCTCACCAAAAAAAAAAAAAAAAAAAAAAAAAAAAAGAGGTCAAACCTACCCAGATAATATCCCTTTATTAATGCTTGACTCTGCCACATAATATTACATAATCACAAGAGTGAAATTCATCATATTCACAGTCGCAGGGACCTACAGCCCCAACATCTGGGTGGGAAACCTTGGGAACCTAGAATTCCGCCCACCATACGATACCCATGAAAGTTTATAAGGATGGTGGGAGAGTCTTTTGAAAACAAACCAACCATGTGTGGTTTTTCTTAGCACTTTTCACCACATGCCCATAGCGAATCACTCCTGTAATGGAGTTACACTTGAACAATTCGTAATTATATAACTAGTTTTGTTCAATGTGATTAATATGAGTAAGCCAGTTCTCTCAGCATGACTCTTAACTTTATTTGATTATATAATGATGGCAGCAGGTGAGTAGCCTGTACAGGTCACTCCTGCTTCCTGATGAATTTATGTGGTGAGTTAATTAGTTAAATAACAACAAAACATATTTGGGGACAGCCAAAAATATCAGGTGGTGATTGTTATTTATTATACTACAGTTTTGCAAGATGCTAGCATTGGGGGAATTTTGGATAAGGGTACATGGGATCTCATGTAGTATTTCTTATAACTGCATGTGAGCCTACAAATTTCATATCAGAATGAACTTCTTGAAAAATTAAGGTCTTTGTCATAGGGTATGTGTGCTCACCAGAGAGAAAAAGAGAGACACCAAGAGGGAAAGCGAGAAATCATCCCCCCGCCCCCGGGGTGAGGATGGCCACACTGCAATTCCTTCTCCTTCATTCTCCTCTAGGCATTTTGGACACAAATGCACATGTACCTGGCATAATTTTCAAGCCTCTGGGTCCAGGACTAATTGCAGTTGGCCATGTGGGACAACAGCGTTGTAACTACTACACCACCTGCTGGTCCCGCAAATTAACTTTTAAAAAATGGCTATAAGGGGGCCAGGAGGTGGCATAGCACTGGACTCTCACATGGTTGACTGCAGTTTGAGTCCTGGACCTGGTGGCTTGAAACACACCAGGCATGTGTACATTCATGTCCAAAATCCCAAGAGGAGAATGGAGAACGAATTGCAGCGTGGCCCTTCCCCCGGGGGGGGGGTGATTTCTCACTTTCTTTCTCTGTCTCTCTCTATGTCTCTGGTGAGCTCACATGCCCTATAGCAAAAATCTTTTTCTAAAAGATTTTAATTGCTATAATTAAATTTCTAATTGCTATAAGGGGGCCAGCAGGTTGTGCGGAGGTTAAGGCACTAGATTTCACGTGGCCAGAGTCACAGTTTGAGTACTGGCCCAGGTGGCTTGAAAACCACACCAGGCACATGTACATGCATGCCCAAGATCCTGAGAGGAGACTGGTGGAGAAGAAACTGCAGTATGGCCCTCCTCTCTGGGAGGTGATTTCTCACTTTTTCTCTCGCTCTCTGGCAAGTGCATGAGTCCTATATCAAAAACTACAGTAACAAAAACTGGCATAAGGCACATATGCTTTCCAGAGACAGAGAGATGGAGAAGGAGAAAGCACACCCCAATGGAGTGTGGTTATATCACGATCCTTTTTTTCCATCCTGTCAGGATTTTGGATACACACACACGCCCAACGTGTTTTCACGTTTGGATACACACACACGCCCAACGTGTTTTCAAGTCTCTGGGGCTAGGATGTGATCTATTGTTGGCCTTGTGGGATCCAGCTCCCTTAAGCACTAGATTAATGGGCTGGCCCTCAAAATTAAAACTTACTATAAAAGATATCTTTATTTCTGGTGGATCTATTAGATCCAGATGCCACATGTAAGATATCTAGAACTGAGCAATGGTTTTATTATTCCCTAATAACTGAATAATGCATAGACAGGATATAATTGGAAACTTGGGGAGTGGGGAGAGGGTTTGGAATATCTTTTTTTTATATATATATTTCAATTTATTTATTTGCATTCATTCGCTGTACATCATTACAGCATACAAAATGAGATTTTCCATCCAGAGTACACTGTATATTGTCTCAATCAAGCACATCAACAAACGTGTTATTGTCAGCAAATAATTTTCCATTTCTTGTTTTCTGTATGTTTTGCTTGTTCCCCCCCCCGTCCTTGATTCCCTATCTCTTATCCTCTGACATCTCCCACTCTCCTCCCATACTGTCTCTGGTATCTATGCTTGCTCTCTATACTGTTTTCCCCCCACATTTTATTGAATCACCAAAGACCCTAATCAATCCAAATACCCTCATAGCAAACACAGGTGACAAACACCTTTCCATGAACACAAGTAGCACCTAGATGGGGCTATAAATCTTACTGCATTCATTGAATAGATTTTTTTTCCTGAAACTTTTTTATTTTTGTAACTTAATTTACATTCATTCCCTGAGCATCATCACAACATACTAAATGTGGTTTCCCATCTAGGATGAACTGCATAGTGGCTTAATCAAGCATGTTATCATCAATAATATTCCATTTCTACTTTCATACATATGTATACATATATATATGTTTTTTATCCTAT